>NC_056745.1:861324369-861404369 GCF_019279795.1 Protopterus annectens
AGGTGTAGCCTTACTTCACCATTGCATATACCATGACAAACAGTGCAGATAGCCATTTATGTGACGATGAAGTATGGGACAACATTAATGTAGAAAATAAACACATGGTCATCCAAGACAGATGACGACACATGTTGCAAACTGGTCACAGAGGCTGCATAGAAACATGCTGCAACACTGAGGGACTTGCAGGAATATCTAGCAAGTACTTCCTGTGCAGTACCTGTGTCGACAATTGCATGGAGTCTGCATAAGTGTGGATTATCGGTTAGGGTAATAAGATAGAAGAGTTGTTCCACAGGAAACATCATCCAGGGCTCTCTACAGGTAGCATATACATAACATCAAAAGTCTCCCAAAGGCATGTGCTGCAATGTGTAATGGTGTACCAAGAATAAGGCTGAAACCTACAGACAGTATTAATAAAGATACATGTGCTGCACAAGCAACACCTCACTCCATTTCAGGCCCACCATCCCCATCTTTACCTTGCTGGTGTCAGTGTACACCTTTAGGTTTGCTGTTCATTAACAGGAACTAGGCTGGTAGACATGGTGTTATGAATTTGGGACACTGCAAAATGACCCTCGTGTGGCACATAGTTGTCAAGCATCTGAAAAAAGGCTGAGGATGGGGAGGGGCGTCATCCTGAAACACAACAGTGAACTGAAGCATGCGTTCAAAGCTCACTAAGAATGGTTGTATCTGAGCACAGTCAAAGTCATGAATTGTGCCAGACATAACACTGACTCCACAGCAATAGTGAAGGCACTGTGTGAACGCCAAGGGCTGTGCACATTATTTGACCTTACAATCTGGTACAGTTGGGGGACATTTGTAGGGCAGAGAGACTAACCTAACCTATGAACCTATATCGTAAGTTTACCCCGGGGGTCATCTCTGTGTCACTACTAGACAGAGGCATAGTAAACTAAACCCTAAAAGGGTGTAGTATTCTCATCCTAAGGGGTGGTATAAGCCACATACACTCTGGCTAGGCTTATAAATGCCCTAGGGCAGATAGCCTAATACGAACCTATGAACCTATGAACCTATGAACCTATGAACCTAAATAATGACAAGTGCAGATGGGCCATGCTAGTATACCCCTTCCAGGAATAGTGACTGCTGTAGTTCACATAACAGGTGCTGCAACAAACCATTGTGTTAAGGGTGTGCACACTTACGCAACCCACATATTGTATGCATCTCAATCAGCATCTGCACAACTAACACATTTGTTTGATACTGCATATGATTTCACAGTTCATATGTCACATACCAGGTGTGTGTAATGTTAGCATAGTCAGTACTGTGGCCCCATGGCATATCAGGAAGAGGGTGGCATGTCAATAAGGGTGTATACACTCCTCAGAGCCACAGTAAGCTTTGAAGATTGTCAGTATAATTGTATTTTATTGCTCATACATGCACTGCTGATGATGAGATCTGCAAATCAGACATTAGTCTTTCAGTATTGATATATGTCCTCATATCATCCCAGGTATGTGTCAGACAAACACATAGGAGCTATGAGCAACAGAAAAAACATAACTGCCACACATATACACATTTAGCAATGGCGTGTGCACTCCTGAGGTATGGTGCACAGTATGTAACAGGGTGCTGAACAAGTGCGCAGCAAAACTGTGTACATGGGTGAAGTGTGTTTCAGGGGAAGGGGCATCACCTCCTAACACAACTCATGCATCACAGAGATGTATAATTTTGGTAACAGGGATTCAGTATAGTTGCAGTGTATGCTGTTGAGTGCCATATGTCATGCATGTTGACAGTAGGGTAATGAGAGGTCTGTGTAATATCTTTGTGCCACCTCATCTGTAAGTGTGTGTGTGTGTGTGTGTGTGTGTGTGTGTGTGTGTGTGTGTGTGTGTGTGTGTGTGCTCGCACGTGCGTGCGGGTGCGCGTGCGTGTGTGTTTGTGTGTGAGAGAGTGTGTAGAGGTAAGCAATGATGTACAGGTCTTAAAGTACGTATTTTGTTTTTCCCTCACAGGTGACGAGATTTTATTTATTTTTATTTATTTTACATTTGTTGACCGGGCTGGTCTAGCTGGATACATGTCCTTTTTCAGTAGAGGCCCGGGGAGAAAAGCTCCAACATAATGAGAAGACAACAGTACATTAACATACAGAGAAAAATAGTATTAACATAAGTATAAACAAGGACAGTAGTCAATACATGTAACTAAGTAAACATTCATAGGAGAAGGAGGTTGATTGAAATATAGAAGCCTTGGTGTTGAAGAACAAGGTCTACAAGAAGGTGAAGAGACTAGGGTGGTGGTTGTTGGTTGGGTTTAGCCTGGTTTCGGACAAGGACATAACCAATGTGATTTTAGGAATTCTTTGAGATTGTTTTTGAATTGGTTAAGTGAGGTTATAAGTCTTAGGTGGTTTGGAAGGGAATTCCAGGGTTTCCCCTATGGAGTTGGCATAGAGAGCATCACACCCCGAATTCTTGGATTTAATGGTTTGTATTTGAATACTATTTGCTGATCGGAGGCAGTTAAGGTTAGAGTAGGGGGTTAGTATTTTGCTCAGGGCAGGGGCTCTGTCAGGTTGGTTAATTATTTTGAATGCTTCCGTGAGTTGGGTGAATTTGAGAAGATTGGGCAGTTCCAACCAGCCAAGTTTCTTTAGGTTAAGGCAGTGGTGGGTACAGTAAGGTGTTCCTGTTATAAATCGGGCTATGTGATTGTAGGCAACGGAGAGCATGTTAAGTTCATGCTTATTAAGGAAAGATAGGATAGGGGAGGCATACAGGAGGGTAGAGAGGAGATGAGTGCGGGCAATGGTTAGTTTGGCATGAGGGGTCAGAAAATTCTTAATACGATACATTGAACTGAGTTTTTTGTTCACTGTCTTAATGGAATTGCTTATGTGTATGTCAAATTTCAGCTTGTGGTCGATAGTTACTCCTAATAGTTTGGTGTTGGAGACAGGCTCTATGATGGCCCCGTTGGTGGATTTTACATGAAATGGGATATTGTTAGGAGTTAGAGGTTCATTTCCTAGGGGAGTGGTTGCTGAGGGGAAGAAGAGCAGCAACTTGGTTTTTACTGGATTGAGTAGTAGTTTCAATTCCGAGAACCATTTTTTGACTTTAGCAAAACAGTGCTGGGTTTTTACTTGGAGTTGTGGGAGAGAGATATCAGAGCAGATCAGGGTAGAGTCATCTGCATATTGAATGCAGGTGGCTTTAGGTATGACTAAGTGAAGATTGTTAATGAAGACTGAGAAGAGAAGGGGACCAAGTATGGAGCCCTGAGGGATGCCAGTGGTGTTGGGGAGCAGGCCAGATAGTCTATTTTGCCATTGGACAGCTTGTTGCCTACCATGAGGTAAGCATTGAACCAGCTTAGGGCTGGGTTGTCGAGATGCAAACCATCCAGGGTTTGGAGCAGAAGCTAGTGGTTGACCATGTCGAAGGCTTTTGATAGGTCCAGAAAGAGAGCAGAGGATATGAGTTTATTGTTACGGTTGTTGTTGATTGAGTCAATGAAGGAGAGGAGGGCCATGGTAGTACTGTGATAAGTGGGTCAGGGTCCCTCCTGCAGGCAAACTGATGTTAGTTTCCATACAGACTCTGACAATGATGATAGGTATGGTGAGGCACAGGTGGGGTTGTCAGGGGCTGAAGCTGTAGCATTCGTTGACATCCCACCTCTTCCCTACACACAGTTACATTGCCTCTACATACCTCATCACCAGTGGCCATAGATGAAGGACAATTGGTGGGTGGTGGAATGGTACAGGACAGTGTGGTGACTATGGCAAGTGTGTCTGGACACAGCAGTCATAGCCGGATGACTGGCGAGGTACCACAGAGGCAGATGTACAGGAGTGCTCATAGGGGGGCTGCTGGCCATCATGCTCCTGGCAGAAGTGCCACAGCAGGTGTCACCAGATGCATGTTTCGGGCCATCATAGAGGCACAGGCACATATGGAACATTATATTAGACACATGCTCCAGAGGGCTAGTCATTCTGCTGTTAACAACATCTGTGATCTTGCAGGTGCCCACCATTATTTTGCAGAGGTCCTGGATAGATGGTTGGGTGAGATGGTGGGAATCCTCGACCCTGCAATGTCTGTGTTTGAGCATATGGTGGGAGTAGGGTGACAGCCACATGGACGTAGGTCAGCAACACCAGCGGGCGGAGGTCTACGTTGATGTCCAACAAGTCACAGCCACTCTCATAGTGGCAGTACCAGCACCAGCACTGCAGGTGGGTGCTCTCCACACCACAACATAGCAGGCCACGTGTACGTAGCCCTGGCTGGTCCCAAAAGGGACCCAGATCCAGCGGCCATTTGTCATCCTCAGGGGAGAGTGCCATATCTGGCCTTGTACCTGACAGAGCCCGTGGAACCCCTGGCAGGTACAGTTCTCATGTCCGTGGCTGGAGACAGTGAATTGCACACCCTGCCATGTATGGTCTGCAGCTGTCTGAAAAAACCCTGTATAGGGCAGCCACATGGCAAAGCTGTGTGCATGCATACACACACACATCACCAACACAGCTAGGACAACCCCATACCTACACACACCACATCTGCACAGCCCAATGAATAATTAAATCCCCTAACACACACACATGATGTCGACCAAATGGCTCAGCATAGGTCTCTGGCAATCCCACAACACACCCAGTCCATATAATGATACCTGTGCCACATCCCTGTCATCCATAACATTGATGTAGGGACAGGCTAATATGGTTCTGATGCATAGGGTGAATGTAGTAAGGTGTACCAATGTAATTCTGTGTAACATGTTTTCAGTAGGAAGGTTTAATGCTTACATGTCAGGATGTGTAGCAGTCCAGCCATGATGCATTATAGCTGTTACTAACAATGACTACTTGTGGTCTGCATAATGTATTTGGTTTGTGTTGTAGGTGTCTATGTGTCAGCAGGATGTTGGTTTGCTGTTGTTTCCTACAATGGGTATGACACTGTGGTGACACCTTGACTGTGCCATATCCTGGGTACAGCTGAACACAAGTAGCAGGTCTGTATAACAGTTTCTGCATGTGTCACATGGCTGATAGGTTTGAGGGGTGTATACAGGTGAGTGCATGATGGCTGATGTCAGCAGCCCTTCTACAATGGACAATGGTAAGTGCACTGGGTGGCACACACCACATGTTTGTGTATAACACACACAGAGATTTTGGTGTTGATGCAATACATAGAGAATACTGTACACATGGATGCACTTACTTTTGCAGTGAACCCATTTTAGCCTATGTAATGCCACCAAGACAAAATAGGCAAAACAGCACGTCACTAAATAATCAGTCACTAGTTTAATGTCATTGATGATGGTATTGGCAGGGTATATGTCCCCTTCCCCAATGTAGTGCAATGCTGGAGTTGGTAAACATAGGTGTACTGGTGTGGGTGGCACAGCCCTTCACTTTGGAGGGTGTAGGGTGGTGTAGAACTGCACATAGTGTGATTGACAACTACTTAACCTGTTAACATAAACTGTACAGTATTACAGCCGACTAAGCAGGGGGGATACACACAACAATAACCCAAATGAGGGTGGCTGTGTTCACAATATCCACACCGAACTATATATACCAATTCCAGTATTGCTGTACAGCTATACAGTGGTGAAGATGGCATTTACACATCTCCTACTAGTTTTGATGGAATGAATTTCCACAAGATCATACCTTTGAAATGTTAGCAATTGCCAGTCTGTCCTTGGACAGATGACCTCCTGAGACATGTATTTTCTGCAAAATGAAGTAGATCCCTTCACATACACACACACTTACTTCACAACACTGAAAGTAGAACCCCTACCTAGGTACTTATTGCTGCAAATGTGTTTGGCCTTAATTGCACACCCACACAGCTTTTAGGATGAGGTGTGTACCAAGTTTCCTGTTAAGTGAAGAACATCACCAGGCCTTGTACAGTATGGTAATGGGGATGTACTGGTTGTTAAAGACAATATAGTGTGATATACTGTCATATACACATTGTCAAATACATAACAGTCATAAACACATCTGAGAGACCTGGATTTATCAGTGCTAACTACCTTGTTAGCGAGTCCATTTTGGTACAGATAATTTGCACACAGCACATGCATCATCGGGCTGGATAGTGTAATCAGTTACCTGTATAGTTGATGGTGACAGTGGTCCTCATACAGTGGACCTTCGAACGTGTACTGGGGGTACCATGGTGTAAAGACAGTATACCCAGCACCCACACCCTACATTGGATATTTTATTCACTGAAACCCATGATAATACTCTGACATACCCACAATCACACATTGATCAGGGCTGCAATACAACCCCTGGTCTATCTCATCAGTGCTACTACAGGGATATGCATCTATTGCACATGCCACAGGGATAGTAGAGTGATGGTTTGTCATGGCTCTCCTACTATCAGCAACATCGCTATCCCTTATACTGTATGGCAAAGTGTATTGTATTTGGAGAATGTAGCCTAAGAATGCTGTATCCTACAAATATACACACTTGCACACATACACAGACTTTCTAGGACTCAGAGGGTAACCCATGCCTATCTACCCATTTGTACAACAGTGCTGTGCTGGTACTGCAAGCTCCAGGTAGCAATAGAGTGAAGAGTGTAACACGGTACACTTAATGTCCATTACAGCAGCAGCCATTTCTAACAATGGCAATGGGGGGTTTAGTGGGTGAGAAGGCCCTCAGGGCATTATCAACTACAACTTTACAATCACAAAGACACTGTTATTCTCAGTAATGTACACTGACACATTTGTCAGTACTGGGGTCCATAGGTGCAGGTCTTCCTAGGTGTGTACCAGGATATTGTCCATGGAGATATGAGAAGAGTAGGGGATGTGGGTACAGTGGTATCATGCCACCTGACGTTTGTCAGCAGGCCATCTATCAACTGATGCCACATGAGTGATCCTCAGGGGAGAGTTAAATGCAACATCCAATCATCTGGTTGCCTCTTGCAGAGGCCCAGTGAGGTGCTACAATTGACATGTATGCAACATATAATACATAACATGGCCAGTGCCTGTGTTGGAGACCTGTACCCAAGCATGTTCTGTTGACTGTGGTAGTGTAGTTGATGTATCCATGGCATGTTGTGCATACAGGGTGGGGTTTTCTAACTGGGATTCACAACACATCTGGGAAGACAAGTCAGTGTCAGTCAAGCATAGATTGCTGTAAGCAGTCAAGATAGATACCTGACATCTGCACATCTGTACAGAGGACAGACAGACATCAGCTAGCTAACAGGTTATGCATTAGGATGAATGTTTGGACAGATACACGTCTGGCACTGATAGGTACACCATTACTACATGACAGCAGCCCTCAATGACATGTCCTACACATATAGTAGTCTACAGTTAATATCCACATATCAGATCAATATCCAGTAGCAAATACTTAATAACACACAGCTGACACACCAAGAACACAATAGTCAGTACTCAGAGTCCATCTTTGCATGCAGAGGTGTTTGGTTCCAGTACTACAATCTGCAATATACTCTTACTTGGGAAAACACTGTTAACAGTAGTAATGTAATGATACACTACATGCCAGTGTGGCTTGATATAACCTGGGATACTACCCATGTATGAAACACATTCAAACGGAAAAGATTGTTGTACATTATATATACTCAGGTGTCCCAGACAGTAGAGTCACACCTCTTGCTACTGTAATAACAGCACATAGAAGCATGTTATGTACATGGAATTAAATACACTTATTAAAGATGCCAGTACCCTACTTTTTCATCAGACTGGAATGTGATCACTGGTTACCAGGGCTGGGCCATGCTTAACAGGTTTCAGTATTTCTTAAATGTAAATGCTAAGCAGATGTGCACACTGGTAAGCAAAGCCTACATGGTGTAAGCGTTTTTTGTTTAACCGTACGTTAGCAGCACTTACCATCAGACAAACCCATGGAAACCTGCTTAAAGCTGATCAAAACTGTCTTAACCACTGTGTATCCAACAGTCCTTGTTCTGCCTAGCAACAAAATTAACAGCCCTTAAGCCCAGGACCCTGTACACTATAGTCACAGCAGTTAACCACTAAGCCATCACAGCTGTGAAGAAGTTTGTTGTTTTTTTTGAATATATCTGTCAGTACACATACTGAATAGGAGTGAACAACTGCTTTGACTTCTACAATTGTGTAGTACTTGTTAGTGAAAATTGTGTTGAATCAGTATGTTTGAGGCTCCAGAGAGCACCCCTGCACTACCAGGCTATAACTCATACCACACTTTTCTGCCATATAACCTGGACCGAAACACCAAAGGCGGAGGTGTGTCCATATTCATTAAGGATATCCACACCTCCAGGCTAGTTGCTCAGCATAATGCATCTGAGGTTATCCAAGTGCAACTAACTCTGAGCAAAACTGCAATCCAAATTGTAGCGTGCTACAGATCCCCCACCATGCCCCAGGATTCACACTCCTCTTTTCTTGATGTACTGGAAAATATTAGGGTTTAACCAAACACCCTAATAATGGGCAACTTCAACTACCCCATCATTAACTGGGAAAATTACTCATGTACCAACTCCTTAGCTCAATGCTGTCTGGAATTCATAAACTCCAGTGCCCTAGATCAACTTATCCACACCCCCACCAGGGTCAACAATATTTCAGACCTAGTCATAACCAACATGAGAGTTTCACACCTGAAGTCAACTCCTCATTGGTCCGCTCCGAGCATAAGCTTATCACCCTTGATATCCACATCCCATCCCCACCCCCCATTAAGGAAACCACAGTAAAATATTTCTCCAAAGCCAACTTTATGTTTCTTAAGACAGAAGTGGTGAACTTCATGACACCCATGCAGATAGACAATACAGTTACAACTGCTGAATCCTACACAAATGCACTCTATAAGCACTTACATGAGTGCATGGATCGTGTTATCCCTAACAGAACCAAGATGCTATTCTCCACAAAAAGGAAGCCAATCTGGTGGTCCCCTGCCATAAGCAAACTGTACAACAGAAAGAAGAAACTGTTGCAAAAGAGAGTAAAATCCCATGAGTGGAGGAGCTCCCTGGTCAGCCTCAGTATGAAGCTGATATTCCTTATAAGATCCTCCAAAGCTAGCAACGAAAACAAAATTGCAACTAAATCCAAGGGCAACCACAAAGCATTCTATAGCTATGTCAAGAATCTAGATGGCAACACCCATATCTGCTCTGAGTTACAGCACAAAGGCACGAAAATTACAGAACCAACTGATATTGCCAACATCCTGGCAGATAGGTTCAGTGCAAACTTTACCCGCCTCTCACCCTATAAAGGGCCCATATCTATACAGGAAGAATGCAGAGTCCCTAAAATCACAACTACGCAGGTAAAAGCTGCAGTCTCTAAAGCCAAAAACACAGCATTCATGGGACTGGACAACATCCCAGGCTGCATTTTACACAAACTTCAGAATGAACTGGCTCCCCACTTAAGCACCGTGTTCAATAATAACCTCGCATCAGGCTTTGTGCCCACTGACTGGTGCACAGCAACAGTTATCCCACTCCACAAAGGGGGAGCCACCACTGATCCTGGGAACTATCGACCTATTAGCCTAACTAGCCTGGTGTGCAAGGCCATGGAACGTATCATCATGGAACTCATAAATAAAGACATTGGTAACCTCCAAACTCTGGATTCCACCCAATTCGGATTTGTGAAAGGCAGATCATGCCTCCTGAACCTGACTGACTTCTTTGAGGCAGTCACCAAAGCCGTGGATGAAGGGAAAGTGGTTCACACAGCCTATCTTGACCTCGCCAAGGCTTTCAACACATCCCCCATTCTGGAATTATAGCTAAACTCACTAAACTAGGTATAAATCCCTTCATCACAAGATGGGTTGCCAACTGGCTCACTGACAGAACCCACACTGTAAAAGTAGCAGACTCCAAATCTGACCTCAAAGCAGTGACAAGTGGAGTACCACAGGGTTCTGTCCTGGGACCACTCCTGTTTGGTATCTACTTTTCTGAAGTACACGCTAACACAGAAAGCCTCTGGCTAATGAAGTTCACAGATGACTGCAAACTAGGAGCCATAGTCAAGTCCTCAAATGATGTGGACATCCTATAGAAGGGCCTCACTGAGACAGATGCCTGGTGTCAGAGCCATGGCCTCAAGCTCAATGCCAAAAAGTGCAGTGTCATCCCCTTTGGTAAAAACTCTGTATCCATGAATTCCCACATAGGCACCAATCTACTTAACACCGAATGCGTGATAAGAGACCTTGGGACCCAGGTGGACAGTAGTCTCTCCTTTGATAGTCACATCACTACAGTAGTCAGGAAATCCTTCTACATGGCACACCTCATCATAAAAGGGTTCTCATCCAGAAAAAAAGAGGTCATTGTTCCCCTCTACTCGACATTCATTAGACCCATTATAGAGTACAATGCCCTTTTTGGAATGTACCTCACAAGACATCTGCAGCAGCTGGAACGGCCACAGAAGTACCTCACAAAGAGGATTACTGGCCTCAAACAAATGCCCTACACTGACTGCCTCAAAAAACTCCAGCTTTACTCCATAGCATATCGCCTACTCTGAGGTGATCACTTCCTAACATATAAAGCTATGTCAAACCCAATCTGGTGGTCCCCTGCCATAAGCAAACTGTACAACAGAAAGAAGACATGCTACACCTAAATAAATCCCAATCCCTCCGAGCTACATGCTCTAGGGACCTAAACCTTTTCACCACAATAAACAGGACACACTGGAGGGATAGATTCCTGTCCCATATACTTCCTATACTCTGGAACAAGCTACCCATCTATGTCAAGCAAAGTTTTTTATTAGCACTCTTCAAGAAAAATCTTGATGAGTGGATGGGAAATAGGAAATACACCCCAGGGATAACTTCTGTGTCTCTGCTCGACAGTGGCACAGGAAAATAACTTTCTTGGGTGGCGTAAGCCATGGAACATTGTTGGCTAGGCTTACGTAGGCCCTTGGGCCAATAGCCTAGTACCTACCTATGGATGTATGAACCTATATATATATGTGTGTGACTGTAAATATACACATGCATATAGCTATGATATGATACAGCAGTTACGAATTACATATGTTCACAGGCCGTGCATATGGGGGTGAGGGGCCCAATACACAAATGTGTAACATGTAGCATCAACCCCCCCCAGCTAGGCCAGTGAGACATATAGACACACAATAAAAGTAAACACACCACTGCTTCCCAGACCACAGGCAGGATACTACCAGTGGGAGAGACCTGCTTGGTCCAATTTTGAAACAAAGACATCAATGTCCCTTGTGGGACACCCAAAAATTAATGATCATCTGAGTCAGTCCTAGTAATGATTCATCAAACCAGGCTGTAGATGTACATGGACCAGTAGGTTGTGCAAGCCTGATAACCCATGGGTCGACACAACGTATGACATGTGTCCTGGCACACAGAGTGTGGGCAGTGTGTAGTTGTGTGTTTATACCCCACCTGCACCCAGAGTAAGGATGAGTGCTGTAGAGGAGGGGCAGGTGGGGGAACTATGGGTATGCAATTATGGGCCTAGGCATGCAGGTGTTGGCTGACGCAGTCATATTAGGACCACCCCTGGGATGTAAATAATATTCCAAAATGGTCATTGCTTACACCCATACCTCTCAACCCCTAACAGCAAATCCACTGGACAGGACATAAACCATTGGAGGAATAAATAGGAACCATACCTCTGAACTGTCCCCAATTTCCAGGGACGTCCCTGATTTTGACTCAAATTCTAAATCTGTCCCACTTTATCCCTCCTAAAACTACTGACTTTTGGAGGAAAGGTGGTGAATTACACGTAATGAATAATGACAAAAATTAAGAGTTATAAACATCATTTACCTCAGAAAATGTGTATGAATTCATATGCTTTGAGTCTGTCAATGTGTCAGGTTAATAGCAATAATATTTTAAATGTGTCCCTGATGTTGTTATGACATGTCCCTGATTCAGGTGATATTTGTCCCCAATCGTTTTGAGAGGTCTGATAGGGACAGAAAGCACATATTCCATTTACAACCTTAGAAAGATGATAGAATATTAGGTATGCAGTAGCATGACTCTGCTGAAGGATGTGGGTTCCAAACCCAATTACTTGTTTGTATTGAAGAGTGTCATTTCCCATGTATTAGCCAGACAGGTGCAGATTGTAAGAGGAACACATCAATAATATGAACCCTAACTCTGGACAGGCTGCGGATTCCGTACAGTCGAACGACATGCTTTCGCCTAATGGGCAGCCATTCCCGATATTGTAGGCATGTAATCCGATGTACTAGGCATCACAAGGTAATATCATAGTCCTCACTCCCACCCAGGGGTGTGAGTGTCAGATGCAAACACCAAATGCAGTGCACTTGCAAGTCCGGGAGCAAGTGGGTGTAAGCCTGTTTGGCCGCCGGTATGTGAGTATTACACTGGTGAAGAAATGTAGAGGCTAACTGAGTGTAAGAGACTGTAACGAGAAGTTAGCATTGCTTAGCTCTGCACAAACCCACGCACACCCACTCACAACTGCTTTAATGTGCCTTAATCACTCCGTATCCAACTGCCTTGTTCTGCCCAGTAACAAAATAAATGGCCTCTGCAAAGCTCGAAACCAGGACCCTGCATACACAGCTAATGTGATTTACTACTGAGCCATGGCAGATATACAGACATTGGATGTTAACACAATATCATCCAGCACAGTCATTAAACAGTATAGGAAAGGTATTCCATCATGTAGATGTATGTGTGTGTGTTTATGTCCAGATATAAATAAATACATATATATAGATATATTAAGAAAATCCCATGTAACAACAAAGCATTACAAAGGAATGAAAAGGGAAACACCAGCAATACCTGTATTATGTAGTGCTGTTTTCCTATGTAATATCAAGACTCCCTCAGACAGACATGTGCCATTAATACACGCAAACATTTGTACATTGGCCAAATACATCACTCTGTGCATTTTATTTACATTAAAACAATAGTTCCTGTCCAATCATTGTGTGAGAACAGTACTTTTGCAAGGTGCTGTGTGTGATATCATCATCATGAAAAGGTAAATGGGGTAACCTTAGAGGGACCGGTAGTGTTGTGTGTACAATGGGGTTGTCTGCATCATGTGTACCTGGAACCTTTAGGAGTCATGTGCATACCAGGATCGTGTGCCTGAGAGATAGGGGTGAGGACAACTGGAGTATGCTGTGGTGCATATTAAAAAGGTTACATATGTCCAGTGGACAAATGTGGGAAATGGACAGCTATGTATGGGGCAAATGTTCTAGGAACTGACTGGCCTTTTGTTTCCGTAGGGTGAGAGTGGGATGTGGGGGAAGGAGAGTAGGTATGCTCGTGGAGGATAGGTTGGGTAAGATGACAGGCAAGACAGCATACAGGGTCGGTATATGTTACATGTGGGGGGATACACCTTGGACAGGGAGGGGGGTTCAGCAGTCACAAGCCCATGACCCCCCAGATGGAAGCAGTGGGACAGAGGTCCCCAGCCGTGGGCAGCCACCACTGCACCAAAACAGCCTCAAAGGTGGTTGCGCTGGGGGCTGTCTAGGAGGGGCAGGCTTACCCTGTAAATGTGACACTCTGCCCTCGAGCTGGCGTATCTGGCCTTGAAACCCCTTATTGAGCCTACTACACACCACATCTGGGACTATACGACAGCGGACAAGTTCCTGTCTGGACCTGCTCCCAGGGGGGACAAGCTCCATCCTCAGTGGCTGTTCCACCAGAAGGTGGTGCACAGCCAACAGAGGTGGAGGTCCAAGGCTGGGCTCCAGATGTGTTGGTGCCCAGTGCCATGGCCAGCTGAAGTGGGACAGGAGGTTCTGCCAAGACCTCCAAACCCATACAGCCTATGGTGTTGCAATTTTAACACAGATATGGCTCAGTAATAGTCAACAGCATTCAGGATTACTTATAACAGCATGCATAGATATGACCATCAACACAACAGATGGTATACATTTGCAGAGGGAGCACAACACATGCATATATACTGCATGACATCTGTACAAAGTGTAGAAGATGTATGACTGCAGCTATGAACTGTGGCCCATTATTGGCATGTCACTGAGAACCTCAGACAGTGACTGTCTTACCACTGTTTCATGTGACATATGTCCAATCAGGGATGCAAAGGCAGTAACTCTCATCACTATCACCATGTACTGACTGCAATCCTCACACTATGCTTCTCCAGTTCACAGATGTGTGTTCAGTGAGTAACACAGGAAACAAATGGTTCCACACACTGACCAGTCCACAGATGACCCTACAGAGCACTGTCTTGTCAGTTTTAAAACATGCAGAATAGCCATTACTACACACAACTTGTTAAACTGGCAGTAGTCTCAATGAAGCATAACTACACTTACATGCTGTAGTCATGTCTGACACATCACCCCCTATCTTTAGGCTATTTTACACTGTGTATGTTGTTTGAGGAATATCCAGATATCATCTGTGATGCCGTTTACCAAACACCAGATCCAGGTTCAACTCACAGCGACTGTCATGGACAAACACCAACATGATGTTCCTAGATATTGTACTGTGTGTCCATGCGACTGGCTATGGGAACATCACCACAGCTGTTCCACATGCAATCAGCTAGAGGAGGACTGCAATAGGTGCAGAGGCCATCACCTGATCATGACCATCACTTACAAAACACAAGCTGCTGCTGAGCAGGTGTACAACTCCACATCCACCAGAGAGTGTGTGGGAGGGACAGACAGAGGCAAAGTACATCAGAGAAGGGCTTGGAGACTAAAACCTAAACATTGTCTGTCACACACTTACCAGTACAGGGGTTCAAACCCCTGATTGACTAGCCATTACTACTACAAGTGCATGCAGTTACTCCATGTGCCACAAAGGTGACATGCTGGTGTGTTGTAAGAACATATATGTGTGCTGGTGAGCGACATCTGCAACAGAAATATAGTAGACATACATTAGGTGTAGCACACATGGCTGTCCACATGAACAGATGTCATTGTCAACACAACCACACTCTATAAAGGACTCAGACACATTGCCACACTTTGCCAGGCCCACAAATACACTTCCAAACTACTTAGTTTGCCACACTGCAGTAATGCACAGGTACTACATGCACCACAGGGGATAGCTGGAGGTTCTATGGGCTAGGGCATGTGAATGTGTCTGACATCAGTCGGTATGCCAATGGGAGTTATACTGGGTGTGACTGTGGTTGGGAGCATCATAACTCACACTCAGACACAAGGTGCAGTACTGACATGCATATGTGCATTGCTTCATGGGTGTGTAGTGGTTGGCTGTGCAAGATGGCTGTACAAGGCTGGATGAGGGGTAATCCTTGGCATCATGCCACATGACAATGGTGTGCAGTGTGCTACAGGGATGTAGTGTCTGCAATGTCCCACACAGATGGGTATTGTATGAACTGCCCTGTCATCCTGGTTACCATTGTGTATGGCCATTGCTTTGCAATGACTGCCATGTCTGTGTTTGATAGCCCTTGACATGGACATTGCCTGGGATGTGCATGTCCCACAATAATGTGCAGGGACATGTACAAGTGTACCTGGTTTGGCTGGCACATGTTGTGTACACAAACTGTTATCCTCAGATATGCCAATACTGGCCTGGTGTGGCAGGACCTAGACAGCAGGTTGACCCTGCACCTGCATTGATAGCATGATACAGGTATTCCCTGGTGTCAGTGGCATCTGTTTATACAGGGCACGTGTGTAAGGCATTGTATGGCCTCTGTGGATCACATTTGATGGCAGCACATATGTTGCAGGCATCCAGTGAGGAACATAGTGAAGGCACATTGTCCGCAATTATGTGCCTATTGTACTGCTGGACAGGGTGCCATGCCCTCTGCAGCCCACTGCAATCACACCATGCCTACTATCTGTCATCAATGTGCAGGGTACTAGCAACATAGTGGGATATTCTAGGCAAATGTGTTTGTGTATGACGCATGGGTTCAGTATGTATTCCAGGTAATAGTAGGGTTGCATACTTTGTTCACCAGGCCTTTTGCCAGATGTAGGGGTATGGCTTGCCAGCACAGACCCTTGGCTGACTGACATCTGTACTCCTCAAGAGGTGGACATTGTGACATATAATATGGAC
Source organism: Protopterus annectens (assembly GCF_019279795.1). Classification (NCBI taxonomy): domain Eukaryota; kingdom Metazoa; phylum Chordata; order Ceratodontiformes; family Protopteridae; genus Protopterus; species Protopterus annectens. Next base: position 861,340,598 of record NC_056745.1, read on the forward strand.
ACCATATAGGAAAACTACAAAATCTGCTCTTCAATGTGTCCAGTGGATGGACACTGACAGCCACCTCCACACAGGGAATGACTGTCAAACACACACACACACACACACACACACACACACACACACACACACACACACACACACACACACACACACACACACACACACCTGCCATGTCTTGGAATAGAACCCCTACTTAACTAGTTTATCAGACTACAACATTATGCAGTTACAGCGCACGCTACGGAGATTACTGGGTCCCAAAAGTTCCAGAGGTGTATTTCTAGGTGGGTGACATCAGCAGGATTGCCAAAGGTGGTTATGTGAATTGTAAAGAGTGTGCATACTCTAAAAAGCATTGTTACTTTCGTAGGCAGACAGACACACACAGTTGGCCTGTCTTCGAATAGAACCCCTACCTAATTAGTTTATCATACTACAGCGATATGCAGTTACAGCACACGCTACGGGGAATACTGGGTTGCAGCAGTCCCAGAGGTGGATTTCTAGGTGGGTGACATCATCAGGATTGCCAAAGGTGAGTATGTGAATTGTAAAGAGTGTGCATACTCTAAAAAGCATAATTTCTTTCTCAGGCAGACAGACACACACACACAGTTGGCCTGTCTGGGATTAGAACACCTACCAAACAAGTTTATCACACTGCACAGTTACATCACATGCCATGGAGATTACTGCGAAACAGCAGTCCCAGGGGTGTATTCGTAGGTAGGTGACATCAGCAGGATTGCCAAAGAAGGACAGTTGAAGTGTACTGTGAGTTGTACATGTCTGTTACCTGCATGTACCCGCTGCTTACTGTCACGAAAACAAGTGACTTATTCAGTCCTAATTGACAGTATCAACAAGGCCTGCAGATCTTGAACCCTGGACCATGCACATTGAGGTCATTGGACGTACCACTAAGCCATCTGGGTTGTATACATGTTGCATGGAGTTTATAATGCATATCTTACTACAGGTATTCCACAGTACTGAAAACAAATGGGACAGTCACTTTGTGTACATATGTACAGTACCCTTGAATGCACTGTACTCCGTGAAACAAAGATAAGTCTACATCTGTACAACTGTCATAACTATATATATATCTATCTATCTATCTATCTATCTATATATATATATATATATATACACACACACACACACACACACACACACACACACACACACACACACACACACACACACACACACACACATATATATATATTTATACGCATATACAGAGACACAGCTATAGCCATATATATATATAATATATATATATACACACACACACACACACACACACACACACACACACACACACACACACACATATGTCTGAACACCCTTTGTGACACAGAAGGGTTCCAATGGAACTGACGTGTACACAAAACAGAGGCATCTCTTGTGTTATAACATTTAAATCTTAATCAGTTCACCAGAGAAGGGATGGTTGTTGTGTATGTGGAGTTTGGGGTGGGGAATGATGGCTAATGTAATCTACCCCTGGGATTGTGGAGTTTGGGTGGGGGAATGATTGGTATGGACTTACACCCCAGTGACCACGTCTGTGTCACTGCTCGACAGTGGCACAGGAAAATAACATACCCAACTGTAGTCGTGCCTGACTGTGTATTCTTTACCATTCCTAACTATGTAATACTATGTCATACTTTGTAGACACCAGTCACCACAGATGGCTACCATGGTGTGCTAAAAGGCATTACACATGTGTATGCCTGGCTACTGGGTAGTCACACACACAAACACACACGCACTTGCTAGTATTGTGCATACATGTCTTGCCTATGTAAAGGGAACTAGTACAGTGGTATGCAGTTGGGGTATGTGCCACAGAACACATGCAATGACACTTACTCTGATTCCACGTCTGAGCTGGGTGACATCACAGGACTGATTACTTGCAGTGGGGAGGGGAAGAGAGAGGTTTAGCAGTTGACAAGGAAAAAGGCCAGTGCAAAAGGTGGTATCTCTTTGGAATGCAGTAAAACCCACTGTCACAACAGGATGCAGACACAAATACACACACAACCACACTCAGCCACTTGCTGACACACACACTCAGGCATTTGCTGTGACACACACACTCAACCATTTGCTGACACACACACAAACACCAGTGGTCGGATCAGAACTCCTGCTTATCTACAGATCACTATTACAGTACTAAGCAGTTATGAAATGCGCTACAGAGATTGCACATTCCAAAGCACTCAGAATGCCCTTCTAAGATTGAGGACAACAACAGGGAGACTGACAGTCATGAAGTACATAGCTGTAAACCTGTGTGTTTAAAGTAGGTGTCCATTACAATCTGTATGCACAAACAGGACATATCATCTACAGGTAGTACATAGGTAGGCCTGAGAGGTATAGTTGTAGCACAACAGGAACCTGAATTGGAGTATGCCCATCTGTGGAATGGACAACTACTATCACTATACAGGGTTACAGTGGGCATGCTCATACACTTAGTAGCACAGGGCCGTTTGGGATGCACTATGACTACAACTACACAAGGTTATACTACGCATGCTCATACACTTAGTAACAAAGGGCTTGTTGGATGCACTGACTCAATTACACAAGGTGGCAGTGGTATGCTCATACACTTAGTAGCACAGGGCTGTTTGGGATGTACTTCAGTTCTAACCACAAAAGGCCTCAGTGTGCATGCTCATACACTTACATTTACAGAACATGTTGTAATGGACTCCTATTGTAAACATACAGGTGTACAGCTATGGACATCTTACCTGTCAGTATATATGCACATCATACTGGTTTACTACCTGATACCTGTATGTGGCCCGTAGATGATATATCTGTGTCTGTGCTGTGTTATACACATGCATACATGTACATGAAGTACTGACATATATATGTGAAGTATACACAATCATGCATGTGTGGACATGACAGACAATAGGTTAACTAGGGCACATAGACAGATGCTACCTACAGCATGTGCCACACACCTTGCTGCCCTGACAGGCATATATTGATAGCAGGTTGTGGACAGTGGCATTATACGTGGAACAGTGGCATGTGCAAGTATAATGTGTGAGCCACATTGTGTAATGGTACTGAGGTGCAGATGTCAAGATTACCTCTCCAGGCTGTGTTGGTAGTTGTCATTATTAGCAGGACTGCTACCCTAAGTATACCTCACATTGATCATATACACAATTTCTGCTTCTGTCCGTCACCTTACATGAGGCATTTGCTACCAAGCACATTACTGCCACTTACAGTGATGTCATGGTACGAGTGTCAACTGCTAGACCAAAACAATGAGCCAATGTCCTGCTGTTATTATGAGGTTGTCCAGTGTCTGTCATTCTGGGCTGTCATAACTGAATGGCAAGCCTTCGACACAGAGCACATGCATCCATGTTTCACTTGTGTGTGGATAATACCTATGTCGCATTTACCCATATAGCTGCATTCCAAGGCAAATGTCCTACACACAGAAGTGACACCCTGACACCTACACGACAATTGCATTGGATGCTTATGCTAACCAGTGTTAGATATGTGGCTTTAGTAATCCATTTGCTCAATGTAGAACCTACAGTGGGGAATACTGACATCTGTGCAGTGAGGAACACCTGGCTGAAGGCTCTGTAGTGCACAATTGCACTACCACCATATAACTCAGATCCAGACATGTGGGCCATAACAGTGGTATGGACCATTCCAGGTGGTGGTGTCTACATATACTCACATGTAAAGACCACTACTCTGACATAACTCATCACAGATGAGTCAGGTACAGGTGACAGTGGCAAACACTGCATTCTAGGTTGTATCTTTATATACATTAACTACCTTGTCCCCAGACTACCAACACACATCCATATGTGGTATGACATAATATGGTAGACCACCAGATAACCTTCGATTAGTGGACTGTACCTAGGCCTACATCAGTTGTGCAAAGTACCCATGTACAGACACAGCTGCATAATGTGTTATGCAATGTAATAATACCACTGTTTGTAACCAGCTCAGTTGTACACATACCAGGGTCCCTCAGATGTTGTCAGCATTAACACAGTTGACAGTTGCTGTACACCAGTAAACAACACCCTCATGGTTGGATATGACCTAACTGTACCTGCCCTGGATATGTACATCCCACACTCATACAACATAAATGACATTACCATAGCTTTCATTATCTTTTCTACATACAGGTGGCTACAGTCATTCACACATGCACATGGCAGATAGCATGCTAACAGTACATCAGGTTTGATATTTAAGTTAATAGAGGTAATATTCCCTCTCTACTGGTCACCCATGACACCTATCATATCATACAGCACCCCATGTAGCATGTATGTCATTAGACATATCAGCCTAATGCAATGCCTACAAACATACCCAAATAAGAGGATCATAGGACCTACACAAGGCCTTTATTGACAGACTCAGGGAAATCCAGCTCTGCTCTGTATGTTCCTGAGTACTCACAGGTGATATGTTCATGACATGTACAGCCATGTGTGGCCACAGCTCCTACATATACCCCATGTCAACAATTGCAAGCCATGCATGCTGTGTGTTGTCTGGACATTAGCCTTAGTACCACAATAGCTAGTACATGCTGGGGTGAGAAGTTTACAAGCCACGGACCTCTCACATGCTTGAATGAGTGTACTGCCTAGCCTAACAGAGCACATTGCTGGCACTCTTCCAGTAAACATGAGGTGTTTGTGGCAAAGATGATCTGCTCACTGTTGACCATTACAGTGCCCTGGCTTCACCATAGCATTGTCAAGTAACAGTTTGTAGGAGCATGACATGGAATAATGCTGTGTGTATCTTGCTGATATGTGCTGTTGTCATATATATATATATATATATATATATATATATATATATATATATATATATATATATATATATATATATATATATATATATATATATATATACACACTTGGCTACTCGGTGAAGGTGGTTGTGTCCTACCAGTACATGAATATAACATCCATTATGGTGTAATGCTTGGCTATGTTTTACACATGGCATGGAAAAGGTGTGGAATGAATCCTCTTGACCAGCTAGTGCACTTACTGATGTAGACCGCATATGAGTACATGTATTGGTGTTTGTGTAGATTCCATGCATGGTGCAGTGTCTGATGTTTGAAGGTGACTGCTGTCTTAGTACATCATATTGTTGCAATACAGCCTCAACATTGCCAACTGTATATGGTGATATGCTCTAAGTACAGTAAGCTGTACATGAGGTATGGACAGATGTTTGGACATGACTACTAAGTGGTGGGGCTACTTTGCAGATGAATGATTACTGAGCACAGCTCACTGGTGTGTTACAACCATTCCTACAATAACCTGTGTAACTGCTAAGGTCAGGTTTTGTTAATTGAAGTGGAAGACACACAATGACAAATGCAGTAAGGGTAACACTGAAGGCAAACCTCTTGACACCTGTAACAGTAATACCTCCCCGTGCATATATTGTGCATATATCAGCACAGTTGGCAAAGGAAAGAGTCAGTAAGCTTTGTAGTGAATGCGATAGTGCTGTACTTCTGTAATACCTATCATGAGATAGGCAGGTGTTTGATTCACAGTACTGGCACGTGTGGGTTTGTGTGTGTCCATATATGTCACGTATGTTTGGGAATACATCCCACATGTTTTCACTCTCCTGAACACTGTTGTTGACATCAGTACAGAGTGAAGTGTAGAAGGAAAGGCATAGGCTGGTGATTAAACCTCACACATGTCAAGTGTCTGTAAGTGTGTGTCATAGGTGTATATATTTGTGAATGCCACAGTGTGTGTGTGTGTGTGTGTGTGTGTGTGTGTGTGTGTGTGTGTGTGTGTGTGTGTGTGTGTGCGCATGTGTGTATGGCTGTCCATGTGTATGGCTGTCCGGTCCCTGGAGTGAGACTGTATTTTACCATAGTGAAATTTTAATGCCCCCTCCTCCCATCCACTCAGTGCAATCTAGTATCCCAGTTGATATCATCAATCTTAGATGGGCATTCTAATCGCCTGTTAATATGTACACCCTGGGGTGTGACTTGCTGTTACATAGCCTACTGATGAACCCCCCTCCCCACATACACTCATTGCACTGTAGTATCCATGTCGATGTCCTCGATCTTAGGCCATTCCAACAACCTGTGCATGTGTAATCTCTGTGGCGCGTCTTGTAATTGCATAGTACTATAATTATGATATGCACATAGGCAGGGGTTCTCATCTGAACACTGGCAACTGTGTGCATGTGTCAGAGTGTGTGTTACTGTGTCTATGAATCCCTGAGTGTGTGGGTGTGTCTGTGTTTGCATGCTGTCATGGCAGTGGGTATTACTGCTTCCCAATGAGAAGCCACTATTTCCACTGGCCTTTACCCTTGTCATCTGCCATACCACTCTTTTACCTCCTCCCTGCTCCAGGTAACTATACCTGTGATGTCACCCACTATGGATGTGATGGCTCTGAAAACAGTAGCTTACTACACAGTTATCATGCTCTTTGAGCATTAGAACAGTAAACATAATTGAAACATGGGAGATTATAACTGTGATGTGGAAGCTACAAAGTGCATGAAGGTATTGTCATACAGACCTGTTAGTTGTCAACATGTACATATGGGACATTAACCGCAAACAACAACATCCCCCGGCACATGCAACTACACTTGAAAGAGGAAGGCAGAACGTCAAGATCAACATGCTGTTAGTCTTGTTACACATGATACATACTGTCAAACATACAAAATGCATTCTAAAACTGTAATACATGCTATTTCTGCTGCCTGTCAACACTACTCAACAATAGCATGTTCACCCTTTGCATCAGACCATATGAGCATGTTCCTGCACCGATGGTGTGGATGACAGGGACGTGGCACAGGCATCATCATATGCACAGGGTGATAATATTTGCCAGAGGCCAAGGCTGTGCCATTTAATGACATCATGTGTGTGTGTGTTAGGGCCTGTGATATCATTGAGCATGTGTAGATGTCATGCTTGTGTGTGTTGAGGTGCCCCACATTTATTTCCGGTGTGTGTGTGTATGCATGCGCACAGGTCTGGCCACAGTTCATGGTGTTCGACCACAGCCACGTGACCTGCGCCTACCAGAGGTTGCACGGGCACTTCCAGGCAGAGGTCCAGATTGGGTACTGTCTGATGGCACATGTCCACTGGAATCGTGGCCTTGTTGGGACCATTCAAGACCATGTGCATGTGGCCTGCTGTGTCCTGGTGTGGACAGCACAGCACCAGCTACACTGCTGCTGCTACCGCCACTATGGGAGCGGGCATGTGCAGTAGCATGTTCACATAGACCTTCAACAGGTGATGTATCTGGCCTATGTCCACATGCCTGATGCTTCACTCCCACTAGATGTTCCAGCACAGACATTCCACGCTCGAGGATTGACATGCCACGGTCAAGGACTCCCACCATGTCACCCAATCGTCTATCCAAAACATCTGCAAGATGGTGAGCATTTGCAAGTGCCTGAAAGTTGCCAGTTAATGAATGGACAGCAGCCCTCTGAAGCCTCAGACTGTCTCTGTTGTGCCATTCAGCATGTGCCTGTGCTCCATTACAGCCTGAAACATGCATCTGGTGACTCCAGCTGATGTGCTTTGTCTCTTAGGGGCATGTTGGCCAGTGGTCCTCCTATGAGCAGCAATGGGCACATGCCTGCGTGGGACATCACCAGTCAGTTGACTGGGATCATGGTGTGCAGGCACATCTTCCATTGTCTCCACACTTCCCTGTTCCATGCTACCACCTGACAACTGTCCTTCTTCTAAGGCCGGTGGTGATGGGGTATGTGTAGGCAGGGGAACTGTGTGCGAGGATGAGGGGGATACAGGTGGAATGGCAACCAATGGCACAGATTCAGCCCTTGACAACCTGCCTGTGCCTCAATCATACTATCATCATCACTGCTAGAGTCTGTGGGGACACTAACATCAGGTAGATCACAGGAGGGCAACGCACCTACATCAACACCTGTGAGAGGAAGACAAGAACTGTACATTACAAGTTATACCAGATATACACACAGACACACACACAGACACACACAGACACATACAGACACCAGCTACATGCAGGTGATATGACATATGGCATTCAGCTTAGACAATTATAGTGGTAGTTATCATACATCCCTGAGTTGCACACAACAGCATGCATGTATTATAGCAGACGGCATGCACCTTACACAATTATAGTGGTGGTTAGCATACATACCTGTATTGCACCATTTGTGTTAGTAGCCTATGCCCCATACCTGCAACACAATGCATGCACTTTGCACCATTGCACCGCACTGCTATGGTGTGTGCAACATACACCACATGTTAACAGACCATCACTAACCTTTGTACATCTGCCACTGATGCTTTGTGTCGGCCAACACCCCTATGTGTGAGGACATGAGCAGAAGGGTATGTTGACTGCATACTATGTTTGCCTGAGCCCTAGCTTGCATATCTCCCCCAAAGCAGTGCATGTCTGTTCAACATTATTCCGCCTACCCCTTAGCTTAGTCTACATACATTGTGCATGTGGCTGTACACACATGTTTGACATGGCTGTCCTTACTTTGCAATGGTGCCACAGACCAGCACAGGTTTACAGTACACCGGCCTGATGTGTGGCATATGACCTTGCCAATCACATGTAGTATGACATGTCTTCTGCTGACGTGAATGGTGGTACGGTAATGGTGTCCCAATGCAGGGACATGTTGTACTAACATGGGCCTTCAGCTGACTCAATGTTGTCTGTCCACCCTGCAAATATGCAGTGACATACTGCACATTGAGCTGATGTGCATAGCCCTTGCAGGGCATCATGCGGCTTCACAATTGCTATACAGTGTGAGCTACTGACACAGTTCAATGCCATGGCTATGTTCACATACAATACATATCTAATGTGGAATGTGACCCACGTCACTGAGGTGTATACACACTAAACCCTAATGTGGAATGTATAACACAGGTCACAGAAGGGTATACGGATGACACCCCTGCACATCTGCAACCATATTACTAATGCCTGGCAACTATGCCCACACATGGCTAACTTAGCAGTACTCTATGTCCTGCATGCCATCTGTGTATCTCACACACATGGAGAGCAGGCATGACAGTGATGTCTGACACCACCAAGGTGAATGTACTGTATCTGTGGCCTGATGTGGTTGTATGTGCATGTTGTGCAACACATGTATGTATTTGGATACTGTATAGGTGAATGCTTTCATGTCGTGACACACTCAAGATGTTCAAGACATGTTATGTGGTGGTTTCATGTTATGCCTACACAAGCTGTGCACAGGCCTGTATGATGTTTAATGTTTCACATCTGCAAAATCACCATTACACAAAGGCCATAGTTGTATTGTGTCGAGCCAATGTACAACAGGGTGTACACACATGTACATCACTTCTACTGTGTGTGTTGCTTCATGCCTCTGGCTATCCTCCTTGGTCATGTGTACACATGTTCTGTCCAATGGTTGTGATAGCCATCTTATTTCACATGTAAGTGTTATCCCATATGACATACACCCATAGATGTCATATGCTCCACTGAGGACAGGTTTATGCAGACAAAGGGTGGTATGTATGGAATGTGAGACATCATGTTTTGCAGGATAGTTGAGCAGTGTTGCAGTCAGCCACTTACATGTCATGGACATGTCAGATAGCACATGACATTGTGTGACATTCATAGCAAGGGTATAATCCACAAGGGTGTATCCTGTGGGTTGATCATACTCCAGCTCCAACACATTTAGAGTGTGTGCACACATATGCTCCCTGTACAGTACTGTTTGTATTCCCAACATGTGTAATGCTGATATGTAGTACCTGTCCCCTACAGTGAAACACAGCTCCATCATTGTATTCACAGTTGTCCACACATCTGGCAATGACAGTTTGGAAGATTTAGTGTAGGTGTTTCATATAGTCTTTGATTGTTTCACATGGGTAACCACTGTGATGCATTGCAGGTCTGACCAGTGTCTATTAAAAGGACCACCATACATTATGTGCATGTGTGTTATGGCAGATAGCATGCAATTAATATGATCTGTGCATTATCAAGCCTGGTAAATAATAACAATCTCAAATGACACAGGCTGCTGTCGCTGCAAAACGCCAGAGGTACCTAAACAGGAGTGTTACAGCAGTAAGATCATTATCCACACCTGTGTGATAGTTACAGGGTTCAATGTCCATGCTAGCACATAAGCCAGTACAATACACTATACTATGGAGTATGCACATCTGTGCATACATAGAGTAGCAGACTATAGTATGTGGCATTTGTGCATACATGCCATGCATATGATGTTACATTACGTATTGTACATTAACACATGTAACTATGTGAAATATAGTTGTGTTATATGTGCAGTACTGACTTACCAGGCAACTCCAGGCTTGGTGGTTGAGATACACCCACCTCCACAATACCAGCTAAAGCTTGTGAATCGAGGCCTGCAGGTGTCCCCAGGTTAGCCAGTAGCTCCTCGTTATGTGTGAGTGGGGGCTGGGTGAGTGTCCCCCCACCTGTTGCACCTTGTTCCCTGGCAATTGCATTAGCACACTGTTTTGCCCATCTTATGAGGTCAGTGCAGTGTTGGCACACCTGCTGATAGGTGCGATTGTGATCACCAACATCATTTACCGTCCTGTGGAGTTCCTCCCACAGGGCATCCTGCTGCTATGCATCCTGTGGCACATGGCTGAAGAGTGTTGTATGGTTGTCAATGAGGTATGGGACAAGGACCTCATCCTCTAAGTGGGTGTATGCTGGCAGCCTGCTGTGTGGCATACCTGGAAGACATAATGATGGAGACAGGTCACAGTAACTCACAGAGTAGTACAGAAGTACAGCTGAACATACCAGTGTATCACATTTATTAAGATTACAAATAAGTCTTTGCAAATCTACATGACACTAACACCACTGACATGTATAAGTCACACACATTTGACACTTACTGGTGATGTGATGTTATCACCATATATGTGTGTGTCATGTGATGACATTGCTCATACTCCATGTGGATGTTGTCTTGACATGGGCATGTCAGTTTGCCTGTACTGGTGTCTTTACCTATCAGCACATGCCTGGTTGTGTTCACATTAATGCAATCAACCTTAATGCTGTGTATATGTCACATATATAGTCATACATAGCCATTAGGGACATGGCCTGTGACCCTGCAGACTTGCAAGCATGTATGCGTTTTGCCATATACATCTATGTGGCACTGTACAGCTGTGTAGCATCCTGCCATGTATTGCTTGTGTTGCACATGTGTAACACATGGGACAATAGCTAGCCTGATTGTATTTGCAGGGTTGGATATCAACTATAGCATGTATGGCCATAGTGATCTAGTAGGCTATATGTCCTGGGCCATTTATGAGCCTAGGCAAACAGGTTACCTAGCTGTAGGCAACAGACAGGTAAGTTGCAGTGGCCAGTTCAAGCAGTGCCACAGAACTGATCCACAGGGTTAGTGATATATTTGGCATGTGGTCATCACACCATGTCATAGAGAGGGGCGATGTGCAGCTTCACTGGACAGGGATGCATAGTATGGCAAGAGTAAGTTAAGTGTATGGGACAGAGATCTGTCAGGCATGTTGTGAACCTTGTACTAGAAAGGTGGATGTCCATGAAGTATGTGCTTATTTGGGATTTTTTTTTTACAAATGCACATTTTCTACTAGCATAAATATGTATCTTTATTAATTTTACATAAATATACTACTGAGATATTTTATTGATATTATATGAGTGATTGCATGTACAGTTTTTTCACCATTGTTTTTAGGATGTAATTAGTATGTTTTGACACCAGGTGGGGCAGCACTTGGAATTTTAAAATATTTTTCAAATTGTATTCTGTTATTTTATTGGTCATTTTTTGATTGGGGAACTATTTAATGGGCCTTTGCTATGTAATTTATTATTCTGATGAAGTTCTTGTGAACGAAAACGTATTTGGAGTGTTATCAGCGTTATTGGTGTTTTGCTCATCTACTTATTTGTGCCATTAAACCTTGAAGAAACCTGAGTGCTTCCTTCCAGCCTGTTTCTCTTCTGCTACTGTTTATTTGGGATCAGGATGTGTTAAGTGCAGCATGTTCAGCACCTCTGGGTTGGACATGGCTTTATTTAGGGTAGACTGCATGCTACATAGTGCAGCTAGGGACTGGGAATGGCAGTGTAGGCCATCTACACATGGGCAATAAACCTTAAAGGAAATATGTGACCTATTATGGGTCACATGAGTGTTGAGTATGGCTGAGCAATTATCTCTATATTCCTGAACGGCACCCTGTCATGATTAGGTGTGCCACATACGACTACCTGACTGGTGTGGTGAAGTAACTATCAAAGGAAAGACTACTGTCCAGCTGCATCCCGTACATACACAGTTGCCATTATGTTGACCGCTGCCTAGGTGGTAGTTCATGGGTACAGGGTTTTTAACATAGGGGATGGCAATGCAATACTTAGCTGTCAGATTGTGGCCATACGTCACACACCACACATCTGACACACAAAGGCCCTTCGGTATGTTGAACGCAGCACACATTGAGTCAACTATTGCTCCTAGTTCATAGTCATTTGCAAACATCAATAGGCTGATGCCTTCTGTGTTAGTCTGTGTAGTATAGATAACAAAGAGGGGGGAGTACCAGGAATGAACCCTGTATTACTGTGGCTGGCACTGGTTTGATGTGTGTGTATTAATCAGACACCTTTTGTAGTGTTGGTTCTGCCAGCAGTCCATTGCCAACCACTCCTGTGACATAGGAATATACACCTAGTTTACTGAGTGTAGCTGGAACACAGTATGGGTGTTGGTGTCCTACAACCTGGCAAGGTCATGATATGCAGTGTGAATCAACCCTACTGTCATCTACATCTGTACCGAGTACATCAATTATGTTGACCACGGTTCATGGCCGTACAGACCAGACTCAGCAGGGTAGTTGTGCACTATGTCCCATTATCAATGGTGTCTCCCCCTTTATGGGGTGTGATAACTGTTGCTGTGCACCATTCGGTGTGTACACAGCCTAACATGGAGTTATGATCGAACACAATGTGTATCTGGATAGCTGAATGTTCTTACATTTGTGTAGGATACACCCTGGGATGTTGACAAGTCCCATGAAAGCTGTATGTATGGCTTTAGAGAGTGCAGCTTGTACCTGCAGAGTTGTTAGTACAGGGTCCCTGCAGTGTACATTGATATATTACTAAGTATACTTGTTGGGGGTGGGGGGGGTGGGAGTGGCTTTAGGTTCTCCGAGACCCTATCTGGATGGATGGGTGCTATTTCTGTAGGTGCAGTACTTCCCATGCCATAGTGCTGTGCAGCACAACAGGTCTTGTCGTTGCCATTATGATTAATGACACAGCTATAGAATGCTCTGTGCTTGGCCTCATAATATCTGGCTGATTAGTTTCACAATAGCTTTGCGTGGTTTTATATGGTATATCTGCATCTTACTGAGGCTGACTAGGGATCACCTACCCTCATGTGTGTTCACTCTTGCAACAGTTACTACCTTCTGTGGTACAGTTTAAAGCATGGTACCACCAGTTTGCCTACTTGTTTGTGTTGGGTTGAATACTAGTTCTGTTTCAATGGCACAATCACTGCACATATGTGACTGCTTAAGGTTCATTTGTGTAGGATTCAGCATTTGCACATGCATTGTCCATCTGCATGGATGCCATGGCACTCACCACTCTGCTCTTAGGAAACATAACATTGGCATTGGAGACTGACTATGTGTAGCATACTGTTAGCCCTGTTTGTGTAACTACTGTAATCCAGGTCATTGGAGTTGATAGAATTCAACATGCATTGAGCACAGGTGTTAGTACATGATGAGTCTTCCCAGTTCATAATGGAATAGCTGAGAGTAGCCATTATTATGGTTTTCTGTCTCAGACCTAATCTTCCCCATTACAGCACATTATGACAGTTGGTAAATCTGTGGCATAGTGGGTGATCTGTCGCAAGGTGCGATTTGAATTCCACTTTGGCACAAAGGTAGTTGCTCAGCATAATTCATCTGAAGTTATGCAAGTGCAACTAGTGTGGGGGTGTACATATCCTTCAGGAATATGGACACACCTGCGGCCCATGTGTTCCAATAAAGGATAATGGGCAAGAGGTGAGGTATGTGTTATAAGATGGTCATGCAGGTGTGCTCTCTAGAGTGTTGAAACATGTCTCAGCCACTGCACAGATATGTTCTCCATGTTAGGGATTGACATGTGTGTCCATATAGTGTTTCTGAAATGTATCATTGTGTAGCGAGACCCACAGTTTATTGCTTGGCTGCCCCTGTAACAGCAGTGAACCTTCACTTGAACTGTGCATGATGAAGGCACTATAGGGGAAGAATACGCCCTAGGCAGTATCCAGATTCCCAGGGGTGACAGATGCAGGCCCTGTCTGGCAAAGCATCATGGTCTGTCAAACATGCTATCCCAGGCAGCCAGATGCTGGATACCCTTTGACTTGCACCACTACACTAGACAATTGTGGAATACAATCCTTTTGTCCATGTACTGCAGTATCATTCTGGCCAATGGCAGAATGCTACCCAGGACTTGGGACATACCTGCATGAGCTACAAGACCTGACAGTTCCTACATGTGTTTCCATGCAGTCCAGGCTACTGCATCACAGGTCCTGCACAACAGGGAATATGCCAGAGCCATGTGTATAGTTCAAAAGGTGGTCTGAGTGTATGGATATGTGGCTAATCATGGCAGACAGGCAGCTGACAGTATGTATGCCCTTGTATAGGTTGGTGTGTAACATAGTGCTAGAGTTTGCATTCACAAATGAGTACTGTTGGGGATGTTTCCAGCCATGTGTTCTGAGGTGTGGCACAATTATGCAAATTATGTCATACAGTTTGTGTATTTTGTTGTCTGTCTCTTCCAGCTTGGAAGGTCACTTATTTGGCCAGATACTTAGAAGCATCTGTGAATGTTTGTGATTTCTTGTAGTGTGTGTGGGTGTCCTTACTGTGTTCTGGTAAGGGTATGTGTTGGTTGTGATAATGAGATGCATGTGTTAACCTACACCTCATGACTGTCCAGTCCAGTCATGGCTGTAGACTGGGCTGCCTTCCAGCTTACCCCTGTAGCTGCATCCCAAACAATGTGTGGGCATGGTGTTAGGTGGGTTTGGCAGTGTACATGGCATAGAGATTACATTACCCCAGGATGGCCACATACACAAAGCTGACATTAGTTAACACCAGTAGCTGACTAGTGGACATGCCTGTATGAGCATTCAGTACTACAAGTACCAAGTACTGTATTTAGTTTACTTATTGCTTATGAAGATGTTTTAGACAGTGATGCTCACATGTAAATATTTGTGTTATGGACGTGACAACACTGGCTATTACGGAAACATTGTAGCTACCTTTAGCAGCAATCCTCCTCTGAGGAGCAGATCACATCCTGTTAGTTGATTACAGATGACGCAAGTGTCTACAGGTCTGTTTCCTTCTCTGGGTATATACTCACATATCCACCAGGACCATGAGCTCTGTTGGGCACAAACACCCACTCTCCAAACAGAGTCATGTATCAATAGACTCTGATGCCACTATCAACATGATCAGGATATAATCAGATAGTGTAAGCCATCACCTATGAAGTGTCTATTACACATGGGCAGCTGTCTCCTACATCTTACACTCCTACTGCAGATGTTACACTGGAGTTAAAGATGATATGCAATCTGTTTCATTATCAGTACTGTGCACTACCTTACATACAGTATATGCAAGCAGATGTTAGGTTGGCAATGAAAGGTTAGGCTGCACAAACCTGGCAGTTCAACCAGTGTGTCTCTACTTTCAATATCCACTATATGTAGGTGTGAACATAGCCATTTGGCCCAGCCCTGTAACACGGGTCACTACACATTTGTAAAACATGTACACATGCACAGTTGTTATTGCTTGCAAGCAATACTAGAGAGGTCCAGCCCTGTAACAAGGGTCACTACATATTTGCATAATATGTACACATGCATGGCTGTTATTGCTTGCAAACGATACTAGAGAGGTCCAGCCCTGTAACAAGGGTCACTAAACATTTGCATAACATGTACACATGCACAGCTGTTATTGCTTGCAAACGATACTAGAGAGGTCCAGCCCTGTAATAAGGGTCACTACACATTTGCATAACATGTACACATGCACAGCTGTTATTGCTTGCAAACAATACTAGAGAGGTCCAGCCCTGTAACAAGGGTCACTACACATTTGCATAACATGTACAAATGCACAGCTGTTATTGCTTGCAAACAATACTAGAGAGGTGGATATTACATGTATTATGTGCATGGATAGTTACCTAGCTCTTCCAATTATCTTTGCTATCATGCTGCTAAACTGCCAGATGAATACTGTTTGCATAACATAACAGAACTGCTATGCAGAATAGAATACAGATCTGCCTAAAATACTGTACATTACACAGTTACTGGCACAATATCCCACAATGCACACCATATTTGCACGGTAAGCCCACCTTTGACATGTTCATCTTACTTATACACCCATACATATGTCGACTGCTACAATATATCGACATATACTATCCCCTGTTATAGCATATACTTGTTGGACCAATCCTGACACTGAAAGTTGCTGGAAGCAAATTGGTGAGTTCCAAGCCCATATCATCCCTTGTGGTGCATGCGGAGTTTGCCTTGTGACCTACAGAGGTACACACATAGAATACTACAAGCATTACTACTGCTCAACAATACATCACTACAAGATAGCTATTTCCACTATATGCATTGATTACACTGTAATTCTTACAGAACAGGTACTACATACACAGACATCCGACATGTTATACATACCTTCTTAGTAATTGGAGGTGTTATTGACTAGTATAATACTCGTTTTTGGTTCATCTTTCAGTGTTTTGTACTGTCCTACAGGCAGGGCTGGCCTTAGCTGAAATGGCTCTCTAGGCGAAGTAGTGCTCCGGCGCCCCTTAAGCCCCACCCACAACATACTCATGAAACACCCCTATTTGAGCCACACCTACAGGTAGGTCACTCCCCAAGAAAGCCACTCCAGTCATTTCCTTAAATCATTTAAATGCATAAGAAGAAAAAGATACTTTGTAATGTAGTTAAACTACAACTACATTTGTGTATGCATTTCCTACTGTAAACACCAGAGCTGGATCGTGGTCAAATAGGGCCCTAGGTAGGGTAATAGACCACCCCTCCCCCCAGAGCAGCCCCTTCTGCAGCAATCCCCTACCCCCCAGAAGCAGCATCCTCCCCAGCCACTCCAGTGTTACATTACTTGGCTATTTCTCCTCAGTTACCATAAACACTGTTCAAACCTGTCAGTGTGTATACTGTATTATTTACTTCTACAATGATTACAACTATTGAAAAATAGCATAAACACAGACAGCCATTTGCTAAACAAAGAATACAGTCTCACAATGAAAACAGATTTAGCATGAGCAGTAAAACTTCTCTGCCCTTGAAACTCACATTCATTGAAACAGCATTAAAACCCACATTCAAATAAAATGCATCTGGCCAGCGGAGAATTAAGTTACCTTTAGGGTCTTTTCAAACTACAGGCTCCTTGAACACATTCTTATGGCCATGCATATATGCATGTGTTCTTTAATTCACCTTCCTGATTGCATTAAACTGTATTCCTTGTATAATAAAGCACCACCTGTTAGTGTGTGTTTTAAAGTTGTAGTTTTGAACATTTTTCCAGTAAGCAATGGAACGAAATGTATGACCCAATAATGACAAAACTGCCCATTTCAGAACATTTTAATCATAAAAGGCCACTCAAACTTCTGTCATTACAATCCACGAGTATCAGTCAATAAGCACAATCTCTGCAGAAGTAAAATTCATCCAAATAATTCTACATTAGAAATTTGTAACTAATAAAAGTCTGTTACTGCCTAACAACTTTACATTTCAGTGTCTCATCTCCCAATTCAGTGCTTCCTGCCCTTAATGAATTAATTGCCTATGTTACATTAAAGAAAAATACACATTGGTAATATTGCAATAGGGAGTGACTGAGAGCCTGACACACAAGTTCATAGTTACTAGGCATCTTATACAAAAGAGGGCACACTAAGAAATGCAGAACCCATATCCCCCGTAAAATGCACCAAATAATTGGCAACTAGGTTATTACATACCATATCTCCATTACCTCTCAAACTCTTAGCAAAGGAAATCTGAACAAAGCTTAATATAATGGGGGGGAGGCAAAGGCCCCCAAACAGGGACAGATTATAAATATTGCCCTTAGAGGCTTAGAAAGTTGCTAGAGTAATGGCATTTGTCTTGGCATACATTTTCTGAAGGAAATGAAGGTTAAAATTCAAATGTATGACATTTAGTTATTTAAATCTTCAGTGATGTGCCAGAAAAGAAGAATAGGTTTTTCCTTCTTGAAACATACAGAGTATCTCCTACTGGTCTGACTACCACCACTGTAGTGATTACTACTGATATGGCAAATGCATCTACCTGGTTAACATAAATCAACAAACAATTAAATAGCACAATACTGATTAGCTATCTCAGAGTTTAACTACCCATTGCAAACCATTCACAAAAAAATACCTTTAACATTTTTTAAGACAACTTATATTGCCACTCATTTACACACACACACACACACACACACACACACACACACACACACACACACACACACACACACACACACACTATATAGGGTGACAGCATCTGCATTCAAACCATCAATAAAACATTCACTTTAAACATGCTCAACATGCAATGATTTTAGTTTTGTGTCAGAGCTGGAGACATGATATTCTACTAGTCAAAAATGCCCAGATGATGCATCAATTCACTAACTTCAAACAAAACATTTATGCGACATGACCATGACTATATAGTATCATCATGCTGTCAAGTCTATATAAATGTGAGATTTTATCTTATTTTTTATAAAACATTTAACTAGTTACCAAGTAAGAATAAAAATTATTTTTACTATTTTTTATTAAAATTCAAGATGTTGTTACCCTTTTTTCATTAAAGCAAAACATGCAGAAATATTATCGGAAATTATCTTAGAATTATCACCTGAAAATTGCATAGGTGTACATCAGACCACTTTGCAGATGTAATCCATTATATTCTGGTAGCAAAAGTAGACAAACACTGTTACTAGTATGGAAGCATTCTTTCTGAAAATGTTCATTAGTGAAAGTATTGATTGGCATTGTTCTCTCTTTTCCTACTGGCCATGAACCTTACATCTGCTTCAGCTCCCCATTTCTACAAAACTGAAAGCCATCTCAAGCCAAACCATTTATGGCTAAAGTAATAATTTTAAGCCAGATCAGCTTGCATGTTTCTGTAAATACACAATTTCTATACAGTGTTAACAGCATGCAATGAACTTTGCTGAGGTCTTGCTTTGCTTCATAACATTAGGCCAGACCCCACTTTTTCTATGAATTGACTCTAAGTATAACAGACTTGCTGTGCCCACCAATATACTTTTTTTATTATATATGTCTTTAAAACCCTTAAAATAGCTGTCATTTCCTTCTTTGTAGTTTGCAGATTTATTTTACACAGAGGTTTATTGCTTTGAAGATGAAAGTATTGAAAGCCTACTGTTCTTTGGCATCACTATTATGCTAGCAATAATTTATTCTGAAGTTCTATCACTTCCTGTCATATCTCCCATTTTGAAATCTAACATCTTTACTCCTGAGAGGCTTGGTGAGTTGATTGTGATCGTTACTGTTTGCTGATGACTTCCCCCCCAAGATCCTTTTTCCATCTAAATTTCAGAAAACTAGGTCAAATGTCCTTCTTCTTTCCTGAGCACTATCCTTGGCTATTAATGGGAGTCTTTTGTGAGGAACTGAGAATGATTCTTCTCTAAGGTAAGGCTGCATTCAACATGTTCCATGTAAAATATTATCTCACAGGCTTCCATTCACAATAGCCCCCTTTTTCTTCCATCCTAAGATTACATTTTATCACATTCATATCCCTTTTCTTCTCTTGAGAAGGTCTATATACAGTTCCTTTGCTGACTTTAAAACCATTCCCCATCTCCACTATAATCAAGGGTACATGTTAGACTTGCTTCCTCATTTGTTTTGAGAGCTACAGAAGGTTACAGGATTCAAAAATACTGCAATAATATCATCAGTGCCCAGGGCCGTTTACATTTTAAGCCGCTCTGTTATTTATCAGAAATATGCCCCTACATACACATATACTATCACACACAGTAAAGCACACACTATCTCTCTCATACAAACAAAACGAGTAATTTAAATTCCACACACATACATGCATATACACACACACACACACTCTTGCATACAGAAGCGAACAGTTTAAGTTATAAACACAAACAGTTTAAATTACAAACATACACTTACTTTCTTTTTAAACTGAACGGCCACACGCGTACACAGGATCTTAACCCCTCTGTTAACTGAACTACTAACTTAAGTTTTGCGCGCGACAGCAGGTTTTTTTTTTTTTTTTTTAACCTGTTGAAGCCTTCCAGCCAATCGGAAGCTATAAAAGTGTGAGAGCGGTCACCCTTCCTCCTTTCCCAATTGTTTTGGCACCCTTCATTCAGACAGGGCGCCGAAAAGATAGCAAAATAACAAAAGTAAATGAATTTAAATAAATACGTAAAAATGCGCCCTTTACGAGGCCGGCCTGTATGGCGCCCTAGGGGGTCGCCTAGTTCGCCTATGCCTAAGGCCGGCCATGCCTACATGTAGATACAGATGGTTTGAATGTGTGACAAGGCAACCTTTTATAGTTACAGATCAGTAACATGTGCTATCCCGATAACCAATTGGTGTTCCTAAGTAGCTAATTACGTGCACATCAGCTGCGCTGTTACTGCCTTAGCCAATATCATGGCAACAGCGGAGTATAATTGAGTACTCCACTTGGGCATTGTCCCTTTGCCTTACTTGTGAGGAAGACAGCGTGGAAGTGTTGTTTGGAATTGATTGCAACAGCTGTATGGAGATGAACAGTAATATATTGTGTACAATGCCTAGAGGATTTGGTCTAAATATGAGTACTGCTGTTATATTTCAGAACATTGCTACTTGTGCAGGGTTTGTCTGTACCTAATACTTCTGCATATGTTTCAGTCTGACCAGGTTGTTTGACCAGCTCAAGGCTGCATAGCTATGCATATAATGTTAGGGGGTTTACAGTGTGCTTACCAGACATATTTAGTTTGGTGTTACTGTGTATCATATTGTGCTGATAATCAGTACTTGGTAACACTTCCTGGTGTACGAACCTTTCAACCCTCTGAAACGGAATTAGTTCATACAAACCCTGTTACATCAGCAGCTGTTCAATTGTATAACAGCAACTATTTCACATAGGGCCATGTTAGTGTGTCTGTGTCCAGGTATGTTAAGGTTTCAGCAGATGTTGTACAGTAGATGAATAATTGGTTATGGTATGACAGTATGTATTGATGTAATTATTTTGGTTGTGGGGTAGATTGTGGTGAGTGTACATAGCATATGCAGGTGTGTAGGAACCCCTTTTATACAACGTCTATATGTGTGTGGGTGTTCTTTCTCTATGTTAACACCTATCCCTTAGTGGACTAATACTATGGTAATTGCAGGCTGATTCATTAAGGCACTGTTAAATGCTTCCTGTATAGCATGCAGGTACTGTTAGTCCTTGAATCCTTTTGTCAATACATTGGAATGTAATAAAGTTTTGCAAAGTGAAAGCTGTCTGTGTATTTCTGTTATGGATATTTGCAGTCATTGCAGTTGTGTTGGTGACTGTGTCCATAGAACATATTTGTAATAGTGTATTGGCATATACTCTTCATATGTTATGTTCATATTGTTTGGGGGGGTGGAATGTGTGATTGCTATGGTCCATGTTATACTCAGATATGAACACTTCGCATGCTGTCTGCACACATGTATGTATGTGTATGTATATATATATATATATATATATATATATATATATATATATATATATATATATATACATATATATTTATATATATATATATATATATATATATGGTTTCCTATGAAACCGTCGAAGTAACATTACATCGACTCTCGGAACATCGAGACTACTACATCGAAAGCTGAAATCAGTGAAAATGAAAACCGTCGAGTTCCAACATATCGAAACTGAAAAGGAAACACGCCTATTTATGTGTCATGGTAATACATGTTCCCTAAACTCAATGTTCTCTAACTCGACGGTTTTCGTTTTCGCTGATTTCAGCTTTCAATGTAGTAGTCTCGATGTTCCGAGAGTCGATGTAACGTTACTTCAACAGTTTCATAGGAAACCATATATATATATATATATATATATATATATATATATATATATAAAAAATATATGTGTGTATATGTATATAGATTTATATATTATTGCATACGTTTATCTGTACCTTCATAGATGTGTAGATGTTTTTAACCTATCTATTTATCTACATATATATGTAGACCTGTATATATCGACATGTCTCTATGTATCTCTCTCTCTCTCTCTCTCTCTATAGATATATATATATATATATATATATATATATATATATATATATATATATATATAGATAGATATATATCTATACATGAGCATACACCTTTCATTGGGTACATGACGGGTTGTCCTATTTCTACACATACCTCCCTTTTGTGTTTTAACCTGTCTACATACACAACTGGGATAGGTACATCCTAGGCACCTTAGTGTTAGGTTACTCTGAGGATGGAGTACATGGTTGTGGGTTCTAATCCTGGAAGGTGTTATTATTTTACCTCTCAGAGTAGGCATTGGTAGGGAAAGTGTGAATAATGCACATTTATGCGGTTGTAAGCAGGTTTGCCCGTGGTCTGCACAACGTTAAGCAAAGGTTAAACCTGTGAAGCGCTTCTCCATTTACTATGTTTCAGCGCCACATACTGTCGTGCAAACCCATGGAAACCTGCTTACAACTGCTTAAGAGTGCTTTAATCCACCTGCATCCAACAGCCCTTATTCTGGCCCTCAAAATAACTAAACAGCTCTTGAACCTGGGACCATGAACACCACAGTCCCCGGCTTTACCGCTAAGGCATCTGAGATATGTACAAATGCTATGGTGTTTAGAATATACATTTTACTACAGGCCTTCCTCACTACTGAAAACAAATGTGACTGTCAGTTGGTGTACATATGTCTGATACATGTTAATGTTCATATGTTTGTGAAATTAGGTGTTGCAATGTGACATGACAGGGTGTATTATGAATGAGAAAGGTTCTTGTTTTGTGTCCTTTTTATATTGTCCCCATACTCCATGTATACACCTCCAGTTCACTTATTGAACATCCGACCCAGGCCCTCCTTGGTGCATGATTTCATTACCCATCATTCCTCCCCCACCCCAATCTTCACATACACAACAACCATCCCTTCTATGGTGAATTAGGTTAATATTAATAGTTATAATACCAGAGCTACATGTGTTTTGTGTACACTCCAGTTCCTTTGGAGTGCTTCTGTGTCACAAATTGTGATCATAGATGTTTATATATATATATGGCTATTGATGTAACTGTATAATGTATATATATATATATATATATATATATATATATATATATATATATATATATATATATATATATATATATATATATATATATATATATATATATATATATATATATATATATATATATATATATATATATATATATTAATTTGTAACAGTAATACATATGTAGACTGGAATGTGTTGGTTCACAAACTACAGTACATTACAATGTACTGTACATATGTACACAAAGTGACTGTCCCATTTGTGATCCTTACAGTGGAATGCATATGGTATAAGGTGTAGTCTCAAGAGTTTAACGCATGTATACATCTCAGATGGCTTAGTGGTAAAACCCATGACTATAGTGTGCATGGTCCAGGGTTCAACACCTCCAATGCTTTATAAATGTTTTTTTACTCCAGAATAAGGCTCATTTAAGCAGTTGTAAGCATGTTTAGAAGTGTTTGTGTGACATTATAGCAGTGGTTAAACACAGTTAAACAAACTTTGTAACGTATAACCTGTGCATGCAAACACAGTCACATCTGCTAACTACTCAGGATATATACATGTCAGTGAAGTAACATCTCACTATGTGCTGACATAACATTACATTCTCTGCTGACTGTACTCTCTAGCACACATGGGTTTATATGGGTGTTTTGAATGTTTATTATACAGACGATTACTACCTATAAATGCAAGCTGTGGTTAAGGTATACTTTTGAACATGATAAACATCCTTGCCTTTATCGGGATTGGGACTCGAATGCACAGATACTATGCAGTTGCTATAACCATTACACTGTTAACATTAACGTTGCTTCTGCCTATTTCCTATTTAGATGATTTCTATCTGTAAGCTAGGCTAAGCAAGGGGTGGAAGCCCCCAAACCCACTGAGCTTTGAAATAACAACATATAACAAATGTACTGTAAGACAATACATTACATTCCTAACTACATTAGGTATAGCCCCTCACTGACACACTTCAAGGGAAACCTTGTTGTCTGAATGGGTAACAGAATATACACCCCTGGGATCATGTGTCCCAGAACCATACAGCCAGGGGGTGGGGGAGCCTGTCCAGTTTGATAGCTGTGAGACCTGTTGGGGAAATTGAATGGTGTTGAATTGTCACATTAGCATACCCTCTTTAGATCACTAAGTGCCCCTATCACCCTCCACAACCCCAGTCTTCAACAGCTTTCAGCAACTCTGCCTGGTATTGCTTCATTGGCTATGCTTGACAGAGGCTCAGTTACTTCATCAATGGTGCAGAGAAAGCCAACACACTGTAGCTATGCTTCTAATTGCCCTTGGGCAGATACGTAGTAGGCTATTTGTGAACCTCTAAAGTGCAGGCCATCACAGCCATAATATGTGAATAAACATACCTTCAGATCACAATATACAGTGAGAAATCGCCATGTAGTTAGGAAACAGTTAAGTACAGCAAGAACATACAGAACACTGATACTTAGTCACTCCAAAAGCCTATCTTGGAAGCTAGAACACTTGTATAAGTTTAAGGCTTTCTATTGCTTACCAGTAGGTTACCTACAAGAGAGATGAAAAACAAGCACAGATAGGGAACATGCATGCAGCAATACCATACCGGCCTATGTGCCAGCCTTAGACTTTGGAATACTGGCCAGGGCTATTGGTGCCCCCATGGTGCCTTATTTAGGAAAGTCTCAAAGGTGAATACCAGCTCTGTAAACAGCACAATAGCAGAATCAATGAGGGTTATGCTACTCAACACCAGTGGTTGCGATCACAACATGCATGCACTCACAGCACTCCTCAGGATGGACAACATCAACATCTGTGCAGTAAAAGAGATCTGTCTTAAGGCTCCTGAGAGCACACCAGTGCTTCCAGACTACAACCCATACCACACATTTCAGCCACAGAACATGGACTGACACAGACATAGAGGGGGTGTATCCATATTCATCAGGATACCTACACCTCCAGGTTAGTGGGGTAGCATGATACCTCTGAGATCATCCATGTGCAGCTACCACCAGCCACAACTGCAGTGTAAACTGTGGCCTGCTACAGATAACCCACCATAACCCAGGACCACCACTCCACTACCTAGAGACAGTGGAGAACATGACAGTCCTAATGCACACCCTGATATTGGTTGATGTCAACTACCATAACATTAACTGGGAAACTTACTCCAGTGCTCACTTCCAGGCCCAGCGCTTCCTGGAATTTATCACCTCATATTCCCAGTATCAGGTGGTAACCTTCCTAACGAGGGGTGGAAACATACTAGAAGTGGTCATCACCAACACGGGCAACAGGTGCACCACAGCGCAGGTTAACCGGTCACTGGTTAGATCTGACCATGAACTATTCACTGTTTCCACACCCAAGCATCTCCCCCACCCACGGATACCACAGTGTATACCTTTCCTACAGCTAAATTTACACTACTAGTGACAGGGGTGGGGGGTTTCACAGCCCCCATGCTAAGGGGAAACACTTCTCAAGATACAGACAGATTTACAAATGCAGTCTATAAGCACCTACATGGATGTATGGATCGTGCCATCACTGGTAAACCAGAACTCACTCCTCCTAGACAAGGACACCAGTCTGGTGGACCTCTGCAATAAACAGGCTATACTACAGAAGTAGGACAGTGTTCCAGACAAACAGCAAATCCCACGGAGGGCAGACATCCATGACCACTATTAGTATGATATGTAGGCCCCTCATGACATCATCCAAGGCTAACATCAGCAGGAGAATACGCAAGGATTCTAAAGATAACCACAAAGTATTCTTTGGCTATGTTAAGGATCTAAGTGGTGACACACAGATTTGCACTGTGCCAGTGAAATATAGCACAAAATATGCTGACCCTACTGATATCGCCAACATCTTTGCAGATACATTCAGTGCATACTTCACCCCCTAAAGAGCCCACAACACTACCCGAAAGGTGCAGTATCCCACACATCAGAGACACACAGGTGGAAATGGCCCTCTCTAACAGCAGAACACAGCATCAGTGGAGGAAGATGTTGTCCCAGACTGCATCTTGCAAACTGTACAAGACAACCTGACCCCCCCGACCTAATTAAGCTTTCCAACCTCAGCCTCTCCACAGGCTGCATGCCCATACAATGGTGTGTGGCCACGGTTATTCCACTCCATCAAGGTGGAATCACAACTGACCATGGTAACTACCACCCCATAAGCCTGACTAGCCTGGTCTGCAATGGTATGGATCACATCCTCATGGCACTCATTAACAAAGACATTGGTAACCTCTGAACACGTGACCCAACCCAGGTCATCTTGGCTGAGTGCAGTTCATGCCTACTGAACCTGTTTGATGTCTTACATACTTTCACCAAGACATTAGATGATGGGGGAGGTGGTTCACACATACTATCTGGACCTCGCCAAGGCTTTTGACACCATGCCCCACTCAGGTATTATTGATAAACACACTAGCCTGTACATACACCCATACATCACAGGTTGGGTTGCCAACGGGCTTACACACAGAATCCACATGGTACGACTAGCGGACTCCAGGTCCATCTCTTGACCAGTCATGACTAGTGTCCCACAGGACCCAGTCCTGGGAGCCCTACTGTTTGTAATATTCTTCTCAGAGGTACAGTCAAACACAGGTGGACTAATGCAGACAATATTTGGCAATGGCTGCGAACTGGGAGCCATGATTGATAGCCCAGCTGACACAGACGTCCCTCAAGGGGCCTCACAGAGACCATCACAGGGTGTCAACGTCAAGGCCTCCAGCCAAGTGCCACTAACTGCATGGTCATTCCATTGTGGAATATTAAGCACCCACATATTAACACATAAGTTGCAGCCACTGTAATACAGATGAGGTAATGGAGTATCTGGGG
This sequence comes from Protopterus annectens, assembly GCF_019279795.1. NCBI lineage: Eukaryota > Metazoa > Chordata > Ceratodontiformes > Protopteridae > Protopterus > Protopterus annectens. The sequence goes on from NC_056745.1 coordinate 861,368,249, forward strand.
ACTAAGGTAGATATTGATCTCCCCTTTGACAATCATATCTCCACAGTAGTTAGGGCATCCTTCTATGTAGGCCATCTGATTACTAAAGGATTCCCATCTAGACATACTGGGGTTATAGTGCCCCTTTACTCATCACTCATCAGTCCCATCATAGGGTATAATAACCCATTTGGGATGTACCTCAGAAGACACTTCCAACAGCTGGGAGGTCCACGAATGTACCTTGCCAAGGGGAATACTGGCCTCCAACATATGGCCTATGCAGCCAGACTGAATAAACTCCTGCTTTACTTAGTGGCATCGTGTTTACCCAGAGATGATCTTTGCTGGCCAACACAGCCATGTCGAACTCAGGCTTAATGGATATGCTCCACCTATAGGAATCCATGTCACAGTGAGCCACACACTGTAGTGAGCTGAACCTTGCCACAACAATAACTGGAAGATGCTGGAGGGACAGATTCCTGTCACAGACACTCCCCATACCTTGGAACAACATCCTTAACTACATTATACAGAGCCCCACACTAACAATCTGCAAGAGAACCTTGAAGAGTGGATGGGGAACAGTATATGCACCCCAGGGATCCCACCATTGGCTCTGCTCCACAGAGGGACAGTTAATAAATCAATGGGGTGGCAAAAGCTGACACATTTTGGCTGGGCTTATGAATGGCCTCTGGCAGTTGGCCAAGTACCTATGAATCTATGCATACAGTATCAGCACATGCTGATAGCTTAATTTACTGTTCAGGTGTTGACTTACCTTGTGCCAATGGCAGTTGTGTGTGCAATAATTGAGGGCTGCCTATGTTGAATGCACACAGTAGACTGCCTATACATGACAATTTACAGGTAGTCTTGTGTGTGTGCCATCCATTTTTACTGTGTGTGCAGTTGGAGAAAGGTGTCAGTCCCTAGATGCCTACATCGTCAGTGCGTGTGCTATACATTCTCTCCTTGCCAAGGCATGGGCATACTGGGCATGCCTCCATCTGCCTACTGGGGCTGGCTCAGGATGTTCATGGTCTGAGTACCTCTGTGCCTGTGGGGCCCTTGGCAATGGTGGTGGGCTGTGAGGACCTTCTCCATTCTGTCCCTGCTGCAGCTGTTTCATCAGGACCATATTGTGTAGCATGGCACATACTATGAAGATGTGGGCACACATGCCTAGAAAGTACTACAAGGCTCCACCAGATATGTCTAAGCAACGGAACCTTAATTTCAGCATCCCAAACACACACTCTATGATGATTCTGGTTTGTACATGTGCCTCATTATGGCGTTTCTGCATGGGTGTGTGTGCATTTCTGATGGGAATCATCATCCACGGTTCCAGTGCATAGCCAGCATCCCCCACCAGGTGACCATTTGGGATGTCCCCCCTGGCAAATAACTGATACAGCTGTGAGGCATGCCAGATATGGGAGTTGTGATAGTTTCCAGGGCTGCCATCACACACATCCATGATAATGCCCTGGGCATTGCACATGACTTGGCAGTTGATGGAGGGGTATCCCTTGTGGTTTATGTAGTGCCTACCCTGCTCACTGGGTAGTGACTTGATGTGTATGTGCATGCAGTCTATTGCACCCAGTACCTCCAGGTATTCTGCCACATGGTGGAAGAGATGCATATTGCTGGCCAACTCCTCCTGCATGTGGGGGAAGTATATGTGCTCATTGGCATGTGGTTACATGGCATCCAGGAACTGGTGTAGTACCCTGGATGCTGATGCCTGTGAGATGTTCATGATATCCCCAGTTGGTCTTTGAAAGGTACCTGTAGCTAGTATTCTCAGGCTTACACCTACCTTTGTATCCACTGGGATGGGTTCCCCTATATTTGTTTTGGCTCTGAGGCACAGCCGGCACAGCTCCACAAGTTACTGTAGGATGTCCCTGTCCACCCTGTAACACTCTACTATCTCCAGATCATGTAGCCCCTGGTAGGCTACCCTGGGTCTGAACACTCTCCTCCTCCTCTGGTGCCTGAGGTGGTCGTGTGCATCATCCTCCACACCACCTTCAGTGTCCAACACATGCTGGTGGATCAAAGCTATGGCAGCCCCTAACATGTACATACTAAAAGTTCCCCGTCTGTATACACCACTGGTGCAGAGTGTATGGGAATATACAAATGTGTGTGAGGTGCTTTCACACTTTATACTATTGTGCTATGGATGCTGCTGATGTCATTGGGTGTGTATAAGTCTATTCCAGCTGCAGCGTGTCTTAATTATGAGTTTTGCAATGAGTACTGCAATTGTGGGGCCTTTACTGTGGAGATCTGCTTGCCTGCCTTGATTAATCTGTTGCCCTTTAATTCACTTTTAAACCTGGATCCCCTCCCATTATCAGGCATGCATCCACCTGCCGTCTTTCTTGTTTTGTACTTTCCCTACCCAGTCATGGCAAAATGTGCCTTGTAGCTGATATACTGCAAATCGGCTTTGTTCTGCTTTGACACTTTACTGTTTTCTTTGCAGTACAGCCTCTCCCCTTTCCTGTTCTGCAGATAGCTGCTTGCAGCCTTGTTAGCTGTTGTCAATGGCCCACTTTAGGCTACTAGGTGTTAATTAGTCATTTGTGCTCCAATTTCACTGCTGCAGCATTTTCTTATTTCTTTCCTATATCCTTCCTGTTTCAGCTGCAGTGGGCGCCGCACAAACCCATTTACTGGGTTTACGTGCATTTTCATCTGCGTTCACATGCATACTCAGTTACCTTGTGTACTCTCAGCTGAACATAGCTATGGCCAGTTCAACACACCCCTATCTTGCAGCTTTGCCTAGCTAGGGGCAAACCAGTTTAGCAATGCTCCAATGTGCTTACAGCAATGGCGACACACCCCTCTCTTGATGCCATCTTTATCTCAAGGGCACACCTCGGTGTTATAACTCTACGCTATGAGGTGCATCCTTACACCAGTGGGGAATCTGCGATTCACTATTGCTCCTCTCATTTGCATGGTATTGCCTACTAATTCCTAGCTACAGAGCATAACACTGTCACAGCCTTTTAGCAACCCTTGCGCCATAGTATGGTGTAGCATGCCTGCCATTGACTATTATGGGGAAATTGTGATATGTGTTTCATTGCAGTTTTATTCTATATTTTTATATTTTCCTTGCGATCCCCTTTGCGCACCGCTGCCCTGCGCTTCCACATCGCAATAGTGCGACTATATATATTAAATGTTAATTTTATATTTTGTACATTTTTTATGCCATTGGCTATATATTTAGCCATTGGCATATATTAACAATATAATACATGTGTTTGGTCAGCTGTCATGGCTCTGATTTTATGTTTGCAAAAATGTAAACCATTTTCTCCGGTTCACATTTCTGCATACTTACACTACGCCTGCACCACTTCCTGGATCCCTACATACCTTCATTTGCATGCTACACTGCTGCACATGGGGTAATTAGCATACAGGGCCCGGGAGTTGTGCGGGCTTAGCGTATGCAGGTAGTGCAGGTGGAAACAGCTTGTACCTGAATTGCTCGGCGGCTATATTTGGTGTTAGAACGCCAACGCTACATCTGCACCTGGCGCAAGCTTCATGAATCCCAGGGTTGGTCTAAACTTTTCTAATTCCTGGCTATTGCTACAAGAAAACATACTTCTAAGATAACTTACTTAAGAGAACAGGTAGTGCTGTAGGGTGGATATCAAGACCAAAATGCTTAATAATCTCTGGTTCTCACTGTTTAAATTGAAACTGAAGTTCTGCTAAACATTACATCATCTTTTACACCTTCCTGGTTCCCAGGCCAAACAGAAACTGCATTTACATTCTTTTTTAGCGCAATAAAGGACATTCCACAAGTAAATTCTAGTAATTATTCCTTAAGTTAAAACAATAGAAAGAATGTGCTAGCTCAGACTGACTGACTCCGAGCTCTACAGATCAAAGGATAGATTTGAAATAATTTTAACTTCAAAAGACAGATTTGAAATGCTTGACTTAGTTTTCCTTGCAGAAGATGGCAATGTTGCCACATTGTTTTAAGTTCAACATTTCACATTTACAAATGACAGAATTATCTGCACAATTCTATCTGGCTAGGCTGGCAGCCTTCACCCTTCTCTACCAGTCTTCACAGGAGGCACAAACACAGGGCCATTATCGACATGTTGCTTTGATGAACCCATACATTTACTGGTGTAACAGGGTTTGTTGTGACATATGTCTTTTGAGGGATATGAAGTCAGTAACTCACATGACTGTCACCATGTACTGACTGCAATCTTCAGAGTATGCTACTGCATTTCTAAAGATAGGAAATGTGTGAGTAACACACCACATGTAAGACTCCAAACTCTAGCCAGTCTGCAGGTAGTCCTACAGGTGAGAGTTTCCTCAACCCCATAACACTGTCATGCCAGATTTTAAATTATGTACAACAGCCATATCCACACAAACCCTGTTAAACCAACATTACTTCAAATGTAGAAGAACAATAGTTACATTTTGTCCCCATGTCTGGAACATCCCCCTCCTGTTTGTTGGCCTGTCTCCACAGTGTATGTTGTAAGAGGTATTTATAACTACCCTGTGTGATGCTGTTTGTCAAACACCCACATGAAATCCTGCTCACAGTGAAGGAAAAGGGCCAACACCCACATGAAGTGCTTAGTTATAGGAGCGTGTTTCCATGCAATTGGCTATAGGAATGATACCACAGCTGTTCCACATGCAGTTAGCAAGTGGGGGATTGCAGTTCGTGCACAGGCCACCAGCTGATCATGAGCATCACTTACAAAACTCAAGCTGCTGCCTAAGCAAAGCAGATGTACTTTTCCACATCCACCAGGGAGGGAGTGAGATAGACAGACAGAGACAAAGTAAGAAAGGAAGGGAGTAGGAGAATAAGAGCCAAGCGTGTTTGTATATGATCCATGGTTGGCAAGTGGCATCTGGGCATTATGATGGTTGCCTATATAGTGTACTAATGCATACTGCCACATGGTAATTGCAAATGGCTGTACACATTTATAGCAAAGGATTGCCAACAGCAATCTCTACAGTGTTTGAAAAATGTTGGCCTTGTAATGTCGACAATGGGACATGTAGCTCCTCAATATAATGATATAGCAAAACCCACACTGCAATGGATCCTGTCATTACACAATCAGCTCAACACCCACACAGGACACTGATGACAAACACACACTTACCAGTACTGAGTTTCAAACCCCTACCTGACTATGTATTGCTATTACATTGCTACGCAGTTATGGCACTCACCACTGAGCTTACATGTTGGAGAGCTGTCTAAAGGTATCTTTGAAGGTGAGTGACATCAGCAACAGTGATAAAAGAGGTATAAGGGAAGTGTAGTACATGTGACTGTCCACAAAAGCAGGTGTCAAGGAAGACACACCCATACTCTTTCAGGAAATCACACGCATTATCACAGTTGGCAAGGTTAGGATTAGAACTCCTACCTACTAGTTTGCTACACTACAGTATTACACAGTTATCACATGTACCACAGAGCTTATCTGGCTGACATATGGCCAAAGGGTTATTTCAAGGTGACTGACATCAGCAGGCATGCTACAGTAGGGCAATGGGAGGTGTAGTGAGTGTGAATGGGTTCAACATCATTAATCTCCACACACACACACACACACACACACACACACACACACACACACACACACACACACACACACACACACACACACACACACACACAGAAACACACAGACACACACACACAAACACACACACAGACACACACACACACACACACACACACACACACACACACACACACACACACACACACACGTGCGCGCACACACATACACTTGCCAGTACTGAGATGCATGGGTTTATTGCTTCATAGGTGTGTAGTAGGTGACTGTGCCTGAAGGCTGTACAAGGCTAGGCGAAGGGAATATCTTGGCATCAAGCCACATGACAATGGTCTCCAGTGTAGTTCAGGGGTGTACTCCCTGGATTGGACCCCACAGGTGGGTATTGTATTCACCATCCACTCATCTGGGTTACTACTGTGGCCAATGCTGTGCAATGCTTGCCATGTATGTGATCTATATTCCATAACATGGACAGTGTCTGGGTTGTGCACATGTCCCACATGCATGTTCTGTGACATGTGGAAGTGTACTTGAGGTCTCTGGAGCATGTTGTGTGGACAGATTGTTATCTTCTAATGTGGCATTCCTGATCTCATTTGGTGAGACCTGGCTATGGAACTGAGGTTGTGCTTGCACCTACTTTAACAGCATGATGCAGGTATTCAGTGGAGTTAGTGGCATCTATCCATACAGGACATTTGTATAAGGCATTGCATTCCCTAGGTGGGTTATATTTGCAGACTCTACAGTTGTTGCAGGTGTCCAGTGGAAAACATAGCAAAAGGACCACTGTAAGCATTTAGTTGCCTATTGTAGGGATGGAACAGGGTGCCATGTCCTTTTACTTGCTGGATAACACACACTCAGTCAGGAGATGTTACACATCACAGTACATTCTGATGTCAGTGGCAGTGTTGTGGTCATCAGGCATGTAGTCCACTGCAATCACACCGTGGTTACTATCTGTGAGCAATATGCAGGGAACTACCAATATCGTGGTTGTTGCCTAGCCAAGTGTGTTTGTGTATAAGACATGGGTGGAGAGTGTTCTCTAAGTAATACAAGGGTTGCCTATATTGTTCACCAATCCATAATGTCACATGTAGAGCTATGGATTGTCTACACCAGCCTCTCTGCTGTTTGACATCCGTTGTCCTTGTAAGGTGGACATTGTGACATATATTAGGTCCTCAATATAATAATTTAGCAAAACCCACCCTACAATGCATCCTGTCATTACACAATTACAGCAACCTCCATGCAGGATACTGATGACACACACACACACACACACACACACACACACACACACACACACACACACACACACACACACACACACACACACACTTGCCAATACTGAGATTCAGACCCTTACCTAGTTATGTATTGCTACTACAGTGTACCACATTTATCGTGCACACCATGGAGCTTATTAGATGGATGCTGTCCCAAGGTATTTCTAAGGTAAGGAACATCACCAGCTCTTGTAAATACTGGCATTGGGTGATGTAGTGGGTGAGAGATCCCAAAAATAATTTTACCATAATCACTCATTTACATTCACCAGGGGTCAGGTTCAAGCCTCTATTTAACAATTTTTACAGACCATTATGTTACACATTTACCACATGCACTACTGACCTGATATGGTTTAGGTTTCACAAGAGGTACTTGTAAGGTGGATCATATCTGCAGGACTGCTATAGTCAGGCTCTGAGATGTGTACTGGCTGTAAATGGGGCCAAAATCTTTGAGTTACACACATACATATGTACACATAGAAACACTTGCTACAGATGAGATTCAAACCCATAGCTGTGTAGTTACTGCTACTACATTGTTCCACATTTATGCACACACCACAGAGCTTATAGGGCTAGCCCTTGTCCAAAGGTGTATTTCAAGGTAAATGACATCACCAGGCTTGCTAAAGTAGGGCAATGGGAGGTGTAGTGACTGTGAATGGCCTCAAAACCATTAATCTCTACACACACAGAGTTTTACAATTGCTCTGTCTGGGATTAGAACTCCTACCTAACTAGCATGTTATACTGGGTCTAGGACTCTTGCACGAATGCAATTTTCACTGAATCACTAATGGGCGGGCATACTTACACAGAAATGCTTTTCAACGAAGCAGCAATTTTAAGTACGTATGCCTGTTGTACCAGTCATACTATGGTGCAGATAAGGGAAACTTCTCTTTTTCCCACTGTAATGCGATCTTGGAGTGAGAATATTAAAGTAGGGGGTGGTGGGGGCACAGTAAATTTATTGTTTTGTTTTTTTTAACACACTTTAGCGAAAGCGCTTTTTCGGTGAAAGCACTTTTGTTAAAGTGTGTTCAGTGATAGTGGATTCGGACTGTTGATGTTTCGTTCAACAGTCCTAGATCTGTTACACTATAGCATTACACAGTTATCGCACATGCCATGGAGCTTATAGGGCTAGCCCTTGTCCAAAGGTGTATTTCAAGGTAAATGACATCAGCAGGCTTTTTAAAGTAGGGCAATGGGAGGTGTAGTGACTGTGAATGGGCTCAAGATCATTAATCTCTGCACACCCACACACACACACACACACACACACACACACACACACACACACACACACACACACACACACACACACACACACACACACACAGAGTTTCACAGTTGCCATGTCTGGGATTAGAACTCCTACCTAAATAGTATGTTACATTATAGCATTATGCCTTTATTGCATGCGCCACAGAGATTATGGAGCTAATAATTGGCCAGAGGGTTATTTCAAGGTGACTGACATCAGCATGAGTGCTAACATGGGCTATGGGAAGTGCAGTGTGTGTGAATGGGCCATAAACCATTCCTCTGGGAACACACACACAACACTCAGTCACACACAACTTTACATTTGACAGGACTGGGTATATAAATGATGGATGAATACTAATTTGTAATCATGTTACACAGTTATCACAAGCACCACAGACACTATAGGGCTGAGGGCTACCAAAAGCAAATGTGTACAGTGATTGACATCGGCACATCATGTGATATTGGCCAATTGGATGTGTGGTTGGTGGGACAGATCTCATGATGGCAATCTCTTTGTCATTGTCTGCCTCTCTCTTCCCCACATCTGTGTGTGTGTATGTTTGACCTATTATAGTGTGTTGGCCTTGGATATGTGTGAGTATTCCTCTCCAATGTGTGTGCAAAGCATAAATGGTGTGCAATGTGGTGTGTGTGCACAGACATCTGCGACTGACAGATATGTATAGTCCACTGTTGTTGTCAGATGTGGGCTTCATTTCTCTAAGTGTAGGAGCATGCCTAGTATAACCTTCTGTATTGAGTGTGTGAATCCTCCAGTGCAGGATTTTGTGTTCTACACCTACAGCTAGCAACCTGTTTCTGCAGGATATCTGTAGCTAGGTTGACAATATAGAGTCACAATGGGCAACAGATAGTGGGATACTGTAACTATTGCTGTCTGTGCCGCTTGTGTTACATGGTTGGTGTTAGCAGAGATATTCAGACATGTACTGTTTTACACTGTGATGTATTATGTCATCAACTACCAACAGATATACTTATTTGCTCACAGTTATTTTCAGGGAAATACAAGATGAATGAGGCTGTGTCCAGTATTGTGGTCTGCAGCCTACATATTCTTGCACACTCATGCCATTCTGGAGGGGTAGCTGCAGACAGTTGCTGATGGATCTGTGTCAATGGTCCAGCACCTTGGTACTGTAGTTGCTGAGGATCCCTGCTTGTACATCTATCTAAATAACAGAATGGCCATATCCTGCTCTGGTCATACCTCACAGCTGTACAAATTCACCCAGGTTACCCAGAGACAGGGCTCATATATCTGGTCAGTTTCCCTTCACATTATGGTATATGAGCGGGTTTGCAGGCAGGGTTAGTATGGGCACACATCAGAGTTTCAGACTTCACACACACCATGGCGTCCTTGTATTTACACTCCCATGCTGTTATTCTATCCTTTTCCTAACATTATGCGAGTGATATCTGGGAAGTATCCCTATAGTTGTCACTACATCCCAGTGTTATTTAGGAATTGGTCCACAGTTCATGCAGTAGGACATGGTGGTCATGCTACTGGGATTTATCGACATGGCCTTGCATTTCTGTTCTGTGGACTATGTTATGTTAATAAATTAAAACAAAAACAACTGGCAACTTCACTGAAGACTGAATCCACAAAGTTTAATGAAGCGCTTTTCGTCCAAAAACTTCTTTGAACTTCATCAGATACTAACATTTACAAAAATCAAGTTTAAATAGTCATGTTTAACCAGGATTAAAATCAGCTGGTCTCTCCTTTATAAAATTTAAAGAAACAGTAGTTAAAATAGCGTTATGAACATAATATGCTTTTCCTGTTCTTTAAAACTGCGTTATTTAGCAAGCATGTGAATACATATGTCACAGCAGCAATGTGATGAAAATCATATATGAAGATTCTGTAAAAATGTAAAGAGTTTTCCCATTTATCTAACCTTACATTATAAACATTTTCAAGTAATAAACTGAAGTGAAACATAATTTCTATAATGTTGTTACTACAGTTTTTCATCTCATTAAACTTTTCAGTTTTAAACAACATGTGATAGAACACATCATTTAATCCTGGAAAGTTATAAGCACTGAGACAAATTTGCCAGAGCAACTACAACTTGTCTAATAATAAGGTAAATGGACCCCTCCTGGATTACTGTCTACTTGATCAGATATCCAGAATTTAAATGCATGTTCTGGGTATTGTTCTATGTGCTTTGCTAAAGCATTGTCCAATTTATGTTTATAAATACAATATATATGTTTGTATATGCATTCTCTCATTCTACGCTCGGTTTTACTGACGTAGAATGATTCACAATTTTGACATTTAGCCACATATACGTTCATTTTGGAGTTACAGTTAACTTTTCTTCTGTTACTCAAATGTGTGTTATGTGCAGTGATGCACCTACCTGAATGTATTTACAATAGGGGCAGCTACCACATTGTTTTATCCCTATTGGATGTGACTGCATCCTGCAATCACCTTCAAATATATTCTTATAGCAATAACCCATGCCTGGGTGTGGGTAATGCTAAATTTACCCACGGTTGGCGTGGTTTGGTCCCGAGGACGAAGCCCGAGGGACCAAACAAAGCCAACCATGGGTAAATTTAGCATTACCCACACCCAGAAGTGGGTTATTGCTATTATACCATGACATTATTTAAGAAAAGAAACTATTACTTTTCTTAAATAATGGCATAGTATAATGCCTGTTTGCTGCCCTTCCGCAGATGTCTGGCATCTGCGGCAGTTCTCATGTAGTGCGGCCTGCGCGGTACATCAGAGTTGTCAAAAGCAACGGAGAAAGCAAGATCTCCGTTGCTTTTTAGTTTCGCTATGTTAAAAGAGTTTAACATAGTGAGACAGTTTAAAATAAGCAACGGAGATGTCCGCTTATTTTAAACTGTCTCGCTATGTTAAACCCATTTAACATAGCGAGACAGTGTTTAAAAGAGTTATACTAATGGAAAAAAGTCCGGGCGACCGGACCGTTTTCCATTAGTATAACTCGATTTACAACGGGCATGCTGGCCAATCAGCGTGCACGTTTTTCGGCGGTCATGGTATAATAAGTGTTCTACCCTTTCTAGTAATGAATCTTGGTTCTGTCCCCAATTTGTCCATAATTAATTTATCCTCTAATAGAATGTTCCACTTTTTTATCAGTATGTTTTTAATGTAACGATAATCAAGGTTAAAAGTTGTAATATAGCTCATTGTGAAATCGGTTTGGTTCGTACCTGTCCTAATGATTGTGTCCTGGACCTGATTTTCCATATCACCCTATCATTCATAGAATAGTCATTCGACCCAGTAGGGTGTTATATACTTAGAATGGGTATGTACACACCATTAATTCTTTTCTCCACAGCTGCTTCTATTAAATTGTCAATCTGTGTACTTGGGTATGCTCTTTTTGTGAACAATTTTTTTCAAGAAATGGCACTCACTGTGGAAGTCTTCATCTGTAGACACCATTCTGGCAGCCCTTACTAATTGGCCCTTTACCACCGATCTTTTTTGGTGGTAAGGGTGTGCACTTGTATAACGCAAAAATGTGTTTGAGTAAGATGGTTTCCTATAAATTTTTGCTTGGTATCTCTTTTCCACATGTTTTTTGGTAAGTTGGACATCTAAGAATGCTATTTCATTAGGGTCAAAATTATATGTGAACACTAAGAAGTCTGTAGTCTCATTAAAATAATCAATGAGATTTTTGCCTATTCATGTTTCCCTTTTATTAATAAAAAGATGTCATCCAAATAACATGTCAAATAAATTATTTTTAAGGCTATTCCTTCCTTACTGAGTACAAACTGATGTTCCCAGTAACTCATTAACAAATTCGCGAAGCTGGAGTCACAGGGGGAACCCATGGTTACTCCACTTTTTTGCAGGTAATAGTTTCCTTTAAAACAAATGAAATTGTGGAATAGAACTATGTCTAGAAGTTCTTCCACTAGACTGATGTCATTCTGGGGAGCCCCTTTCTTCCTTAATAATTGACTAACCCACTCCATGCCCAGTGCTTGTGGCATTAATGTGTATAAGTCCTTTACGTCTACTGTAAGGGAGTTGTACTGTTCGTCATGGTTCAATTCATTAATTTTTTGCAGGAAATAGATATAGACATGTATAACTACATGATAGTGTTAACACCAGTGGTACCCATGATGTTTGGGGTCCCCAAAATCCATAAATGTTTATTTGATCCTCCACTTAGACCTATAGTTGATGGCAGGAATTCTGCCACATATGCATGTACTAAAGTGATAGACAATATACGTAAAAAATACGTAACAACAGAAGAAGTAATATGTAAAGATTCATGGTCATTCCTGCAAAAAATTAATGAAGTGAAGTATGACGAACAGTAGAACTTCATAATGCTATTTTAACTATGATTTCTTTAAATTTTAAAAAGGAGAGACCAGCTGATTTTAATCATGGTTAAACATGACTAAACTTGATTTTTGTAAATGTTAGTATCTGATGAAGTTCAAAGAAGCTTTTGCACAAAAAGCGCTTCATTAAACTTTGTGGATTCAATCTTCAGTGACGTTGCCAGTTGTTTTTGTTTTAATTTCTTAGATTTTGTATTTTGGATTTTGGAGTTTTTGACTGTGTTATGTTGTTATTTGGAACCCCATGGGATAACATACATTGGTAGTACGGGTGAAGCACAGGCCTTTGACAGAGGACTGTAGGGCATTTGGTAGTGATGCAGGCCATCTGTAGCAGGCCAGTGCATTCTATCACTCCTACAATCCAAGGCTGCGAGCCACTGGATTCCCCTGGGGTGACAGGGTAAGTGTGGGGGGTGTTAATAGCAATAGTTCCTGTCCATATTAATCCATTGGTCTGGATGCTGGCAGGGTGCTGCTTACAGCTAAGGAGGGACACACCTGCATAGGACACCTCTTCGGCATGCTGCATTCTATGGGTATTCCCATACAGAAGTGGGGGTCATGCTGTACTCATTCCCCAGCAGCTGGGATATGACCTGTGATAAACCTGTGGATGATGGTGGGGTGAGCTGATTGCATATGTGATATGGAGGTTTCTTGCAGCTGACTCACAGATATACCTGGGACATTCCCTTATGCTTCCTTGTGCGGGGACATAGGCATTCTCTCATTACTTCATAACTGTCCTTTTGTGGTCTGCCAGTGACTGGCCAGAATACATCAGTATTCCATACAACACAGGCAACTAATGTGCTGCTAACCTTTATGTACAATTCCAAAAGTGTGTGCAGTTGACAGTTACATTTTATGTACTCTGTCTAGGGTGCTTCCAGCTGTGTACTGTGTGTATGCTTGGGCCCACATTCTTGGCATGTCCATCTTTCAGATGGTGACAGATATTGACATCTGAACAATGAGTATGGATGACTGTTGAATTGGGTCTTGCTGGGATGCATTGTAGTTGGCACTGCAGTTGTCAGAACATGGCCCTGTCATCAACAGTAGTGGCCATAGCCACTGGGACACAACCCTCCATGCCTCCATGCTGACCACTTCCACACAATGTACAACACACAACAACCTAACACACAGAGCCCTGCATACTGTACATATGCAACAATCTATCCTGTAATCTGTGCTCCACTGTTATTAACCCCCACTTATACATGTTACTGGATTTCTACATAGGATTGGGGAGAGGCACACCTGACAACTGTAAACATTTGCTATGACTGTACTGGCATTTCAGGTACTCTGTTGGCTTCCATTTCATTTTGTATTCTGACGTATCATGCAGACCAGAGGCATATCAGTAGAGTACAGAGCTTAGGTTTTATTGACCTACATTTCAGTTTCAGACTTCATTCCCTGCAGAACTAACATACAACTGCCTGACCTGTTGTAGTCTGTGTGTGTATGTCTGGAGGGGGGCTGTTATCCATTGCCATCAATTGGAGACTTTAGGACAGCCTTTCATTATGGTCATCTACACCTATCCTGCTGGCTGAGGTTGTTGCTGAGTATGTGAACCTCACTGACATGCATGTGTGTGTCCTGTGGACACACATTTGGGCCACCACATATACTGCAGTGGGGATTTGTCAACTTGTCTAGTACTTCCTACTTTGTTGACACTAGTATTTGTTATGGATTCCATGCTGCCCATATAGGTGTCCACTATCTGCTGCCATCCCATTCAGCCACCCGACTCCCTTGTATGCTCACATCCATACCATAGCTACGACTAGCATACTACTCCATTCAGCAATTGATAGGAAGAGTGAGCTACTTGTGTCTGTGCCAGTATTGAGGATGGTGCTGGAGGGCTGACTATGTTGGATGCACATAGTACACAATTTCCTATACGTGGTAAAGCACAGGTAGTGTCATGTTTGGCATCCCTTTTACTGTATGTGTGAGTCAGAGAGGGGCGTCATTCCCTGGGTTCCTACCATGTCAGTGTATGTGCTATGCGTTGCCTCATTGCCAAATCTTGAGCATACAGGGCACACCTCCTTCCGCCTACATGAGCAGGCTCAGGTTGTTCCTTCTCTGAGTTAGTCTGTGCCTGTGCTGGCCTTGGCAATGGTGGGGGCAGTGTGTCTCTGCCCCATGCTGTTCCTGCTGTAGCTGTTTCTGTAGGATCATATTGTGTAGCATGGCACATACAATGAAAATTTGGGTACATGTAGCTGGAGAGTACTGCAAGGCTCCATCATATATATCCAGGCACCGGAACCTTGACTTGAGCATCCCAAACACATGCTCTATTATGATTCTCATTTGTGCGTGTGCCTCATTACGGAGTTCTTGTTCGGGTGTGTGTGCATTTCTGATGGGTGTCATCAGCCACAGCTCCAGTGCGTAACCAGCATCCCCCACTAGGTGGCCATATGGGATGTCCCCACTGGCAAATCTCTGGTACAGCTGTGTAATATGCCAGATGTGGGAGTCGTGAGAGCACACACATTCATTATAATGCCCTGGGCATCACACATGACCTGGCAGTTGATGGAGGGGAAGCCCTTGCGGTTTATGTAGACCCTACCCCGCTCACCATGTGGTGCTTTGATGTGTATGTGCATGCAGTCTATAGCACCCACTACCTCAGGGTATTCTGCTATTTGGTGGAAGAGATGCATATTGCTGGTCAACCCCTCATGGGTGTTGGAGAAATATGTCTGCTCACTGGAATGTGATGACATGGTATCCAGGAACTGGTGGAGTACCCTGGATGCTGATGCCTGTGAAATCCCCATGATATCCCCAGTTGGCCTTTGGGATGTACCTGTGGCTAGTATTCTTAAGCCTACACATACCTTGGTATCCACTGGGATGGGTTCCCCTCTGTTGGTTCTGTGTGTGAGATGTGACCAGCACAGCTCAACAATTTGCTGTAGGACATCCCTGTCCACCCTATAGCACTCCGCTATCTCCAGCTCATGCAGCCCCTGGTAGGTTACCCTGGGTCTGTACACTCTTCTCCTTCTCCTCACTGTGGGTTGGTCATCAGCATTCTCATCCTCACCACCCTCAGCTTCTTCCACATATTGATGTATGAGAGCAACAGCAGCCCCTATCATTTTGTTAATTTTGCCTGGTAAAAGTTCCCCATCTGTGGACACTGGTGGTGTAGAGTTTGTGGGAAAGAACAGAGTGAAAGGTGTTTGCATAGTTTATAGTAGTGTGCTGGGCTGAGATGGGCTGCTGCCTGTGTAATTGGCTGACTATGAAACATTTCACCTGCCGGCTCTCTAGTTGTCCTTGATTGCCTTCCTACTGCTGTTTTCCTTTCCCATTGCCTTCCTATTTAAGCCCCGAGATGCACCACACATACCCAGTGCTCAGATGTGAACAGAGCTGCTATTTCTTGTTTTTTTCTTTTCAACCCAGCGCATGCCGTGCAAACCCATTTAGGCAATGTAAATACCATTTAGCAGAAATTGGCCCTCTCTGGACATGAACACACTCTGCATTTCTTGGTATAAGACAATACAACCTTAGACACATCCCTGCCTTAGCTGTGCTTAGCTAAGCGCAAACATGGGCCACAGAGCTCCACTCAACTTACAGCAAGCATGACACACTCCTTATGTGGTCATCTAGCTTTTAGGCTTACACCATGGTCTTGCTGCACCTACACGGCTGGGTGCAAGCTAGCACTGAGGGAAAATCTGTGATTCAGTATCATTCCCCTCATTTGCATAGAACTGACTGCTAATGCATGGTTACAAAACTGACACTCAGCCTTCCCCCTTAGCAACTACTATTCCATGGTCTTGTTGCCTTATGCATGCCATTGACTATAATGGCAAAATGCATAATCATCTTAAAATTGACTTTTTTCATTTTTTTATTTTCAAGCTGATGCCATTTGCGCACCGCTGTGCTACACTTAAAAGTCCAAAATCGGCAAATAAAAAGTTATTTTTTATAATTTAACAACTATTTCTCATGCCAGTGGCAATATATTTGGTCATTGGCATGCCTACTACATTGAATACATGCTTTCTTTCAAGCTGTCATGCCTCCGTTTTGTAATTTGCAGAATGTATTCGGTTATTAGCCGAATAAATTTCTGCAGGTTACACTATTCCTACACGGATGCCTACCTACTTTATGGATCACTAATTCACCTCATCTGCATGTTTTTCACCAGCAAATGGGGTAATTAGCATAAAGGAGCTATGTCCATGCAGGAATAGTGCAGGAGCACTCGTGCACGTCCAGGGACCTCATTCTTGGATCACACGTATTGTCTGCAGCAGCTCTTGCACTATTCCTACATACTGTGCAGAGCTTGCTGAATCCGGGGTAAGATCTTTTCTCACTGATATCATTCAAGGCTCAGTTCTCAGGGCACTCCTATTTGGTATATATTTCTCTGATATCACCACTGTTGTAAAGGGCCTTCAGCTGACCAGGCTCACTGATGATTGTAAACTTAGTGCCATTATAAACTACCTGGATGACTACAAGGTTACATACAAATAACTGTTGCTAAGATAATGGTCTACAGATAAATGCAAAAAAGAAAATAATGTAACAGGATATCCTTTGGAATAAGGAATTCCAATGCTGCTACCACATAAACAGTGCTACCTTAGAATTGACACTGTTATTAGAGACCTGGGCACATTTATAGAAAATGAATTCTCTATTGATCTTAATGCAGCCATAGCTCTTGAAAATCATTCTGCCAACTCAGCAGATTTTCAATCGTGCATCTTCTAAATCAAAGAATGTCATCATACCTCTCTGCTTATCCCCTTTAAAGTGTACTATTGAATAAAATGCTTCCTTCAACATGCCTTCTTCAACATGGGCCTTGCCAGACACATCATTTAACCTGAGAGACCCCAATGTTCCCTTCTTAAAATGATAAAGGGCATGCTCTCTATTACCCATTCAATATGCCTTATAACCTTATGATTTCTACTCTGATTTATACAGACTCCTTAGTAGTGATCTCATGCTATAGCATATAAAGTCCCAAATGACTTTGTCCTGTGCAAACTTCTTCATATTTGTAAAACTAGGAACAGGGCCAGCCTTAGGCTGATTGGGCCAATTGGATGTAATAGGGCTCCACAGCTACATGAGCCCCACACTTTTCACTGTTCTTCCACATTTTCTCTACTTCCTAGTCCACCAAAAATGCATCGTGCATGTCCCATGAGATGCTTCTTTAGTGTGGGTGGGCTAAAACATTGAAAGTTGTCAAGCAAAGAATTTCTAGATAGGTAGTCTTGCTCCCCATCAGTCTCAATAGTGGAGGAAACTGCATATCTCCTAATTCCTTGTGCCTCTTCTTAGTGTTCTTATAGGCCATTTCCTGTTTTTCTGTTGTGATGTGCCAGGTGTGTATGTGTATGCTACAGATTGTGGCTGCTACAACTTATGACTGCAAAGAAGAAGCAAGATTGGTCATTTGTTTCTTCTGATGAATCTCTCCTGGGATGGACTTTCTAGTAAGTATTTTTTTTCCTGGCAGATAAAACCAAATATTTGTGACTCTGCTGTGGACTATCCCTGTTATACTTAGTAAAGGACTGATTTCTTTAATGCACTGCCAAAATCGGTACCTTATTGCATCCATTGTGATAGCACATTTTCAAAGTTTTCTGAGCTATGAGCTTAGTGATTATATTTTGGGGACAAACTGCAAATGCTGCAAAAGGTATTTCATACTGTGCTAAATGTGTTGCAGCCTGGATTTGATTTTGGATGATTTTTGCTCTTATTATTCCAACTTAAACTTTCATAGGACAGAGCAAACAGTGAAGTTCTGTCCTTGACTAGTACAGGACTTTATGGGGTAGGCACTCCTTCCCCAGGGAGTAGTGATATGTTATTGCAAGAAAAACAAAAACAAAAAAAATGGCTAATAGCAAGTGAAAAGGTGTTAGTAGTTACTCCTAGAAATCTTTACATATGAATGCAGCAGGTATGGTATTGGTGAAGAGAACTGAAAGGCACTGGGCTGAGAATGAAGCCAGTGGCTATAACTGTGGTCTCTAAATGTACATTATGAACTTTTATTTGGGTGTGATAGGCACCTGTCAAAGGCCAAAGAGGAATGTTTGTCATGTACTCTTAAGGCTGAACATCTGTTGTATATTATCATTACTTTTTAATTTTTTTTGTTTTAGTGCAATCCCTGATAGTGGCATGCAATAGATTATGTGAGGAGAGTCAGATTTAGTCACAGGTGACAAAAAATGTTGTGTTATAAAATAATGCTAAACATCTGTGTTCCATCATACCTAAAATTATGATAACACCAAAGAGTTGTATGATAGGCACTGCTCAGAGGTATTCATCACTGTCTGTTGGTGAATTGGTGCTTCATATGTGCTGTAAGGAAATGCCACCCAACATTGCTTGGGTCTATATTATATCATCGAGCACTTAAAAAAGCGAAAGATGAATAACTGACCCCATGTAAGCAAAAGCTTACAATCTCAAAAGCTCAAAACAGCGATTTTTTTTCCAAAATTGAAAGAATACATAAAGTGGGGGGCTTCACCCCCCCACACTCCCCTACTTAAATATACCAACTCTGAGATCCCACTAAAGTGCCCAGAATGGCAAAGTAATGGGAAAGAATTCTCTTAAAAGCCACTTAGTTATTTTGCCTTTTCGTTGTTTTAAGTTCGTCCAAGACACATTCGATAGAATGCGTCTTTGGTCATCTAATAGAAACCCTGTTGCTTATTGCAATGCAACACACTAATAGTTGTGACTGTGAAATGACTGACTTACTTATTGGTTACCGTGACTGACATGATCAAGGAACAGACAGGGAAAGGTAAATGTTCTACCACAAAGTTATATCACATTTTATCCTGTATATACTATCTTTTTTTCTATATGCCTGCTTGTAATTAACTGTATTGCATTGTCTATGTCATATGACATTATAGTTGTAAGTATTTAACTTACATTACTGGAGCTTTTTCCCTGGGTCTCTGCTGAAAAGGGCTTCTGCTCAGTCAGACTAACCCGGTCAACAAGTGTCCAAATAAATAAATAAATACATACATACATACATAAATAAAATAAAATAAAATAAGATTGCCGTTTTCTGAAGCAATCTGATGTGCAAACAAGTGATTACTCAAATGTGAAAATGTACTTGTGCATACTTAAGGTACTCATTTTTATTTATTGATTTTTTTTATTGGCAGGAATTCAAAAGCAATACTTAAAACAAGATCATGTAACGTAAGTGCAGAAAATATAATGAAACAAGTAACAGTAAATGTCTACATAAGAGATAGTAAAGACTATAGGCCTCCATAACTAAAGATGAGTGGGTACTTGTAGCATGTTTATCTAAATGAGGGCAGTGATAGTGGTCTAGCTATGCAAAGGGTTACCGTGACAAATCCGGGGTGGGAGGGGTCTACAAGTTAACAGCCAGACTGGAAAAGGTCAGTATCCCAAGATATGGTTAAGGTTGAAAGAGGGATCAGTTGAGAAACATGACAGAACTCTGAGGATGAGAGAGGTTGCCAATCAACAGAGCAAGCACCAAGCTAGAGCTAGGTGTATTCAAGAAAAAAGCCTGTGGGCTAGTTAGAGGAATAATAAGTAACCTAATGTTGAAAATATATCCACTGCAAGTGTTAAAAACTTGAGAGCTTTGTATAGTATGAGGGAAAAAAGCCTTAATTGGTAGTTATATTTATATAGTTTTATAGCCTGGCCAATTTTGCCAAGATTTTACCCAATTTTCTATCCCTAGAGGAAAGATAACAAGGCAAGCAAGTGGCATTTTGACAATTTTTACAGACTGCCTCTGTCCATAAAGGACATGGGTTCCACTCAAGGAGTGTATTTGCAAGTTCACATCCATTGGTCCAGATTGAGCTTGAAGATGGTCAGGGAAGGGCCCTGCTTCATGTAACTAGGAAGCCTATTCCGGAAAAGGGACAGTGTCTCAGATACATATCTGTCTCTCTCGCGTGTTCTATTCATGCCAGAGATCAGGTTTAGATACTTGGACTGGATAACCCTTGAGTGGTTAGTTTTGCGAATATGCAACATTTTCATCAGGGTTGGGTCAGATCTGCCTTGTGGGTCAGGCATAGATCACCTGTGAGTAATTGGTAGAAAACTGAATACAGTGATCAGGCTTTTAATTGGTCCACATATGACATGTTGATTATACCATGTATTTTTTTGGTGCAAAACATCTGAGGATGATCCAACTGTTGCAGGTGCCTGGTGAGGTAAAGGGTGCATTGTACTCAATTCTTGGTCTGATAAGGGCTGATTCCAATGGTACTATGACATCTTTAGATCTGGATGCCATGCCCTTACTTATAAACTGAACCACATAGAGGGATTTGCTGGTCAATGTTCAGACTGCTATCTATCTGAGTACCCAGATCTCTCACCACTGAGTCCACTCTAAGGGTGTTGCTGTCAATGTTGTAATTTGCAGGAGTATTTGATATCCAAAAGGGTATAATTATGCATTTCTTCTCATGCAGTTTGAGGCCATGGCTCTGACACCAGTCTTTAGTCTGTGTCTGTCCTTTCTGTAGGATATCAACATCATTTGGGGAGTTGATAATTGCCCAACTAGCAATCATCGGTAAATCTGGCTAGCCAAAGGCCATCTATAGTTGCCTTGATGTCTGAGAAGTATATCCCAAACAGGAGGAGGCCCAGCACTGAGCCCTGTGGTATTCCACTGGTGACTGGCCTCTTGCTGGATGTGGATTTCCCAACTCTAATAACATGCATCCTATCCATGAGTCATTTGACTATCCATCTGGTGAAATAGAGGTTTAGGCCCAATTTTATCAATTTATCTATAATGTCTGAGTGGAGTATCAAACTCTGCAATACAAAAGAAAATATTCTTGGTACTGGGTATGCTGGCACCTTTACCTTATTCCACAATTTTAGATGGTTCAGGGACAACTTTAGAGTTAACCTACAACACACTGCATGGGCTTTACCTTCCCATTAAGGGATCCAGAGATTTTTATACTTTTTCAAGGAACTCACTGAAATAAAACCATGAAGTAAGGCTTTGTTCAAACATTTTGCCTTAACATGATTATAATTTCTTGAATGTTTCCTTTTGGCTTGATTTTTTTTGTTGGCATTTATTTTGGATTTTGTACCAGCGGTGTATTTCAGTACTTCTATACAGAGTGCAGCCTTTAAGGTTTCTTATCTTGCTTGCTTTTTTTTTTGAATATTTAACTTTAAGTCAAGCAACAAGTGTTTAGGAGGTGGGAGGAAATTAGAATACTTGATATACTGCACATGGACATTGAGAGAATATGCAAATTCTCCAGATTCAGTGATTGTGGTTTAGTATCAAACCTAAAAATTACAGGTGTGATGAAAAAAGTTTACCATTTAGTTAGTGTTGGTACAGACACAGGGTGCCCTTACTGTGGGCAGTCTCTGTTAAAGTTGAAACTAGGATGCCACATGCTTAACCATGGGATTGTTTAGAGACCTAGTTGGTCTGTGTTGTCATTTCCTGGAAGTGGGCATGACATTCCTTTCTTGTTACAGAATTCTATATATGAGTTTTTGGGCAATCTAAGCTGAATGGATAAGGGAATGTATGTGCTAGTGTGTGCAGGACTATGTCCCTCACCAGGCTTAAATCTTGTTTATGGAGAGGGATGGTTTTAAGCTGTCACAAGAGTCCTCCTTCTGAAGCTGCAGGACTAATTCCTTCCAGATATCCGGGTCTGTGTACTGTAGCATGGCTTCACAGATTTTTCACAATGACCAAAGAAATACCTTGAGTAAATATATATATATATATATATATATATATATATATATATATATATATTTATATATATTATAATCGCATTTTGCATACATGGGAAGATGGAATGATATTTACTTCACTACAGATGACCAAGTTGTACAGTTATACAGTACTACTGTTGAAATGTAATCTTGGTTTGTACATGTTTCAGGACTTATTTTTACAAGGGGTAGGATAAGGAAAATTCTCTTAGGAGAGAAATGAATCCTTTCCTTTCTTAAGTGTAAGACATAACTGAGTTTTTTTTTTTTTTTTGCCCTACAGTTTCTCATTCCCTGAGCTATTTTTGATTGAATCCAGAAACATTTTTAATCTCTTCTCATTTCTAGAATTGTGGTACACTTTCATCTTTCATTCCATGAGCCTTGTGAAAAACAGCACAGTCTATATTCCATTAACTCTTACTTGGACCAGAAAATGTCACCTGTCTGAAACATATGGTATAATACAAGGTCAGCATAGATTGCTGTTTGGGATTTTGAGGTTAGGATTCACAGAGCTTTGATAGGAGAGACATTTTCATTGACGTAAAGGGACAATCCCAGAATCTAAAATTCTGACCAAAAGAAACTTGTCCTGAAACCTTCCATTTGTCACCACCCACTTACCACATCATCATCAGCCCTGTTTTCATTCCCTCTGGTGAACACAATTAACAATATTCAGCTCCTGTCAGAGCTTTCGGTCCCTGATCACTAGAAAACAATAAGGTTATTACATGTTTGTGTCTGTTTGTGGTGGGGTTTGTTAGGCACAACTCTCAGTGTTTACTTTTTATGATCTTGTCTAAAAGCTTATCTTAATTGTGCAGCTCTTTATTTCTTTTATTTACTCTGCACAGCATAACTGCAAGCAGTATCGTTAAAAAGAGTACAGTTTTGTGAACTCAAATTAAATCTTAGCTGTCTCTTGATGTATTCCCCTTACACTACAGTAAAGCAATTTCAAATTAGTATGTATAACTATCACAGGTTGCTGTACTGTACAGCCCCCATTGTAACAGTAAGTTTTGGACTTTGTTGTTTAAAATGAATCTATTGCTTCCATCATACATATGTTTTTTTTTTTTTTTTTTTTTTTTTTACAACAGGTCAGAAAACCATTACACTTGGGTTGTATTCAGAGAGCAAAAAAAAAAAAAACATGAAAAGAAAGAAGACTGTTTGCACTACTGTTCAAAACTTGCATAATTCTGATGCTTTCTACAGTGCAAGTCATGCATAACATCATAGCACTAAGCTAGTATTCAAAAATCTGCACAAAATAAAATATGAAATGAAATGAACAGAAAAACTAACATTTTAGCTTTGCATTGCTCATATGCTTTCCTGCCAGGTATAAGCAAGTCAGGTCATAAAATTCATGAAAGGCTACCTATTTCTCTGAGGATAAAAAGCACGGATGAAACTAATGTATGACTCAGTGACAGCTGTTATGAGTACAACTGCAATTTGAGATGGAATTTGACTAAGATCATTAAAACTTCTTGTAAGCACCCCACAGCCAAAGCTAGGACATGCTCGGAAAGCCAAACTAAAAATGTAAACAAAGACCAGTATCAAAACAAAAAATCTCTGGGACTGTCCCTTTAATTAAAAAAAAAAGTCTAGTAGGCCATGGGGGAGAGGTGGTACCATGGAAGGGCATGGCATAGGGTGAGGGGTGTGTTTAGGTGAGGAGCAGTGTGGTTTGGAGTACCCCAAAAATGTCTCAAATTGGGTCCAGCAGTTGCTAAGGCCAGCCCTAACTAGAAATACCATGAACACCCAAACAAAAGACCTCAGCCTTCACTATAGAACAAATAGAACCTATAAGTATAAAAAATACCTCACTCATAGAATTCCAATCCTATGGAACAGATACCATTAAACAAAGTAGCTCCCTTACCCTCTTCAAGTGCAACATGCATGAATAGATGGATAAATGTAAATGCACTTCTGGTGTCTCCTCACAGTCCCTTACAGAATGGATTGGCATGTAGCAGTATTACTGTAGCCAGATTTCAAATAATCAGTCACATCAAAGGCCTGGTAATAACCAACTGAATCTACAAATCTATAAACCTCTTAGTGGGTTTTGATCAAAATCACTTGTATTGAGTGGGTTGATATGGACGACAGAATGTTCAGCTCATATTTGGTGTAATATTAAGGATCATGTAGTTATGGCAATGACCTTTTATACTGATCAGTTAAGTGAAGTGGGATTGTCCAGCTCTAGTTTTGTTTTTTTGAAGTTTAGTTTGGTTTCAGTTTGGTATCAGATTTATATCAGGTTTTCACTGTCCTTTAAATTCAGGTCAGTTAAGTAAATTGGGATTTACAAATTCCAGATTTGTTTTATTGAAATTTAGTTTGGTTTCAGTTTTATATCACATTTATATGGGGGTTTTATTTCTGATAAAAACTTCAAATTTATTTTCTTTCTTCTCTTAGTCATGAAATGTTGACCCACACCCACACAACCCCAATGAACAAGGATACAATGATTCCCACACTCAAACTAAGAATATCATAGAACATGTATTCAGTTTGCTCAAATCAAGTTTCTGTTGTCTAGACACCTCAGAAGATGCCCTTCAGTATGACCCAGCAACCTCTGCCAAAATACTCACAGTTTGTTCGATGCTGCACAATATCATTTTCAAGAGACGGCTTTAACAAGGGCAGCTAGGGACAGTTCCCAGTACCACAAGCAGGGCCAGCAGCTCCAGCAGAAACATATGAGGAGTATGAGGGAGAACCACCAGCTGCAGATCCTGCTGGCAGACAAAGGATGCACAATATGCCATGTCTCTGGCTAAAAGGCAAAGAATAGCACACACACACTGACTACCTAACTGAAAAACAAAGAGCCAAAACACATACAAATATTAAAACTGATGCCTGCCAATTTGCGCAACCTTTACTTAACCATGTAGTGTGTAGTGATTGTGTTCTGTTAGCAATAAACAGAGACAAGTCCCCAAGCATACCTCATATGTCAGGAGTAGTAACAAGCTAAGTTTGGAACCTGTATAGAAAAAACTATTTAGAGTTATATAAGTGATTACCATAACATGCAAATTCTCATATGTACCAAAAATTATACATGTCCCACATGTACAGTAATGTCAGTAATAGTTTATGAATGATGTTTGCAATATAAACCTATGGAAGTTGCCCAATACTGTGCATCAAGCATTTCAGCTGACTAGTGTAGATAAACCACTGAGCAGGTTAATGGTAGCATCATTTGCACACATAAAACAGTAAACAATACTTACACATTTACTTTGACTGCATTAGTAAGAACAGTAACAGAAATACAGCGATGGTCAAAAATTGAAGAAGCAATCATCACAGCTGATTATGAATAATGAGCAAAAACATTTATTCTGCAATACATTTACGTTAAACAAAGGTTCTGAGTAAGCATGCATTAGTTATCTACTCTGTCCATCAGGCATTTATGCAACCTAAAGTCACAATGAAATGTGCAAAGGGCAGGTCACAGTAATCATCACTTACACAGTTGACAGGAGAGTAAGCCTGATGCCAAAAAAGTGAGTACGTGCAAGTAAAACAAAAATGCATTACTTGAGAATCCAATTTGCAAGGTCAGTATCGATATGTGTATAGCAATCAACAGTACTGCTTAGATTAGTAGTGTGTATGTGCATGTGTGTGTGAGGTCCTATGGGCAAGTATTTATTGAATGTGTATGTGTCTCTGTGAACACAATCAAGAACTGTGCTAGCAGTATATCTTGCCATTTCAGACAGGAGTGAGCCATGCATGTTAGACTAATCAGTTCAGCATCATCACCCCTGACAATGAGAACCACCTCTGCCAGGTGTTGCACTGCTAGATATATGGCCCTGTATATAAATTGTGTTGTACCTCAACATCAGTGATGCCTGCTTGATGAGCTCTCATCAAGACTATGTCCTGGATGACATGTGGCCTACCATGTCTGGATGTGGGCACTGAACTGTGGAACTAGCACCACTGTGGGAGTGGGATCTTGAATGGCCATGTCAGCTAACACCAGACAATTTAGCATCTTTTCGTCACATGGATCCTGACCTTCCCCCAGCAAACATTGTTTAAAAACACTGCCCGATCCAGTGTGTCATTCATCCTGTCCATGTACATGGTGCAGAAAGTCCTGGATGTCAGAATGCACAATGTTAGAATGTTTAGTACTTGCGCTATTTTTTCTGAGGCCCTTGTGGAGAATGCCTCTGCCTCCATGATGGCCCTACACATAAATTATGTGGCACTTAAGGACACAGCAACATTAGGAAGAGAGTGGACAGTGCTGAGCACCTCTATCAACCTGCTGTGTGACACCTTGTTCTCATGTTGGCTGTGGGGAGAAGCAACCAGTTTTACAACTGGAGTAACCACACTATCAGGATTAACTATGCCACTCTCAGCCTGTCCTACATCTGAAGTCTCTGTGTCATGAGTATGTTTAGGCATACTGACTGTGTCTGAAATAGGAGCAGGAGATGTTGGAGACACAGCCTCAGTATCAGGCAGACCCTTTGCACCCCAGCCTGTGCCTCTTCATCACCATCACCGTCATTATCAGAGGCTATTGATACTCTGGCATCATATGGTAGGAGTTACACAGTGCCACTGGAAGGATCACCTATGATAACAAATAAGCAACACACACAAAAAAAGAAAACATAAACAATAATCAAACATGTTATATGAAATGTATATTAACAATTAACAGATGCTAATGGAAAGAAAACAAATAACTTTCAGTTGGTCATTCTTCTGCCTTTTGTATATTAATAAGAGTATGAATAGCATGTGCAGGTAGTCATGCAAAAAGATAATAAGATTATTCTAGATATAAAAAGGGAGCTAAAAACAGATGATAAGCATCACAAAGCAAATGACACAAGAAACAGAAAACTTTCTTTACAGCTGCAGAATCAGAGATGTCATACATAACTTTATTGTCCAGTTGACCCCCCTTTCCTCCCTCCTTGTCCTTCTCTCTTATTGTTTCTTCCCACCTTTCTTTCTGGTATATATATATATATATATAT
Organism: Protopterus annectens; assembly: GCF_019279795.1. Lineage (NCBI taxonomy): Eukaryota > Metazoa > Chordata > Ceratodontiformes > Protopteridae > Protopterus > Protopterus annectens. The sequence goes on from NC_056745.1 coordinate 861,395,783, forward strand.
ATATATATATATATATATATATATATATATATATATATATATGTATACACACACACACACACACACACACACACACACACACACACATACACACACATACACACTGACAATTATTTAATTATATTGCATGCCTGGCATTTCTGCAGTAAACACACTTGGGCTGTTTTCCACATAAGCCGCAAGACCAATGATTCTGTGTGAACACTGTGCTGAGCTGTTTGGATCTCTGACAGTAGACAGGAACTTCTCTGTTTTAGTCAGTGGTTGCTCTGTAGCAGGACTACCCCCATAGCCATAAGTTCACTGGCAGTTGCAGCTGCCAAGCATCTACCCACTTTTATCATATCACTGACTTTATGTCTTATTTTGGAATATGTACATCCATGGCCTCTGACAGCATGACCACATTCACATTGTTTACTACCTGCATCCTGATATGATCACTGAAGGTCTTGTCACCCCTTCTTCTCCTCTCCAAGAGGGATGACACTTGGCAAAATAGTGCCTGATTAATCAAATCATTCACAGTATCAGTGAATGGTAGTTTATGGAGTGCATGTGTCTTGGGCATCATAGCTGTATATGAGAGGAAACATAAAAGGAAAAAACACATAAGTAGAACAAAAATAATTGTTAATAAAACAAAAATAACTAAGAATGTCTTCATCCATAATACATAAAATAAATGAAAAAGCAAAGCTCTATATGACTGCATACAACTTAATAGAGATACTGCCTCACACACACACACACACAAATGCCAAAAAAAAAGAATTGATAAAAAATGTTAAGAGGGCATCATTCCTGTAACTCTGTCATACATTGCAACATTATCAAAAATAATGTAGAACTTTCATAGGTAAGTACTAAGCTAACTACCCTTGTGGGCCATTTTAAGCCTAGTCATTTTCTCTTGCAAAGGTGAGAATAAAACACTGTACCTTGGGCTTGAGAGATAAACATCTTAACCATTATTCAACCCCCATCCCTAAGGGGAGTCAAGAAAAAAATGGATAACAATTTTGTGTGATATACACTTCTATGGAGGGCATCCAGGTATACATCACAGGTGTAACACAATTTTATAAGCTAATAATGCAAAAACCCATGACCTTGCTAATAAGTAATACAACAGTCACCTGCAATAAGTGGTCAGTTTCCTAGATTAATCATCCCATTGAATGTCATCCTTATTTAGAAAAATTTTTAAGGGTGAAGAAATAACTGATATGCATGGCTTTGCCAGCAGGTAGTGAGAATAATGTAGACAGTAAACCAATAGTTTTATTGTGAAATGCAATACATTAGTAGGGTGAAAATGCATCAAGTTGTAAAAAAACAGCAACCTACTTTTTCAGAAAGTAAGTTGTTAAAGTAATACGTTTTCAAAGCAAATTGCAGTACAGTGCTCTCTGGATTCAAACAATTCTTCCCTACTATTATACAAGTTCCTTACCTAAATGATTACCTTTATTTAGTACAGATTCAGTCCTCTCAGCACTGTGAGCATGCAAATGAGGTGTCAACTAATTAACATTCATGAATTCCACAAGTTGCACTAAGTTAAGGCCAGATAAATATGGTGTAAGGACCTACATGATTGCATGCACGGGCCCTTCATTACAAGGATGGACAGTGTTACCTGTTAAGGGCTTGCAAGTGTGAATGATTTGTCTGACTACAATTAGAATTAGGGTTCCAAGCCATTCCTCTTCGATGTGTGCACTTACTGAGTGTGTGTCAGGGAGAAGGGACTTACAAGAAAGTCTGTGATTACATTGACTGAGATAGGAAAACAAAATTCCTATCATTTCTATGAATTAAGACCATAGTTTGTACCTCTGAGTACATTGTGACTAAAATTCTAAGAAAGTACATTACTCATTGAAACATATAACAACTGCAAGGCAAATCACACAGTAGTCTTGCTAGAGAAGCATAGATAAGGTAATGATGCTCACAAAATGATAAGAAGAAAAGAGCTGCAGTGGTGCAATTTTTTTATTTTATATTGTGTGAGGAAAGATTAGCTTAATTGTTGTCAATATCATTGGCATCCACACAGCTAACTGGAAATTACACAGGACTTGGTTCTGTTGTACCTGTAATAGCTGCAGTGGTGCAGCAGTAGTCTTGTTGCAAGAGGTTCTCCCAATCGATTCTCAGCTGGAGCGCCTTATGTGTGGAGTCTGCATGTCCTCCCCTCGGTCGAGTGGTATTCGAAAGACATGCGTAGAATGGGCATGCCTTCATTGAAGGTTGGGCATCAAACTGGCACCTCGGCACCCGTAAAAAAATCTACTGCCAATCATTAGCGGACCGGAGTTCCGCTGTGGCAACCCCTAACTGAGAAAAGCCAAAAGAAAACACACACATGCACTATGTCACATCTAGAGTATATGCAACATAATTTTTCTATACAGTATATGTTTGTGTCTGTGATACATACTGATAATCTCAAGTGTGTGTTGTGAATGCCCTGGCATCCTGCAGATCAAATCCAGAGATGGTGCTGTTTGTTCAAACATTTATTTATTATTTATTTATTTTATTTTATTTTACATTTGTTAACCAGGTAGACTCTGGCTGGGCAAGTAGCCCATTTTCAGCGGAGATCCAGGGAGAAAAGCTCCATAACAATAGTACAAAATATTACACATTTTTAAAAAAGATTTGCAAACAATATACAAAAAGTTTGACAGTTGCCAATAATCACAATTTACAAAAAGGGGAATGTAAAACAGAAAACATTACATTTCTTAAGCCTTACTGCTGACAGTAATATGAAATTCATTAGCTATATAAGTAAAAACCATTGTGGCATTTTCGTTTGGTAGAAGTAAAACAAAAAGATAGCAAAATAGAAAACATTTGATCAAAGGCATGAAAAACTAGCCAGGAGTATTACAGGAGCATAGCAATTGTTTAGTAAGGTAATCCTTTAGGAGTTTTTTGAAGCTATGATAATTTGTGTTTTTTAAGATATTCTGGGGTAATAGTTTTCAATGTTTGGCTACTTTGAAGGAGAAGAGAGAGTCACCAAAGTAATTATGGGACTTTTTTGCCTTGAGTATACATTTATTGGATGATCTAAGGGTCCTGGGGTTGGTATTTAGTTGCACTAGGTTGGAGTACAGGGCAGTCTTCAGGTTTGTGGATAATGGAGTGGGCAGTGGTCAGCTGATTGAGCAATAACAGATTGGGAAATTCAAGCCAGTGTAATTTTGGAAGAGCAAGGCAATGATGGGTCCTGTTGGGTATATTAGCAGCACATTTTGCTATTTTGTTATAGCAGAAATCAAGTAGATATAAATCAGACCTGCGCAGGTTAGTGAAAAGTTGAGAGCAGTAGAGAAGCGTAGAAAGGAGGTGGGATCTGGCTGTGGCTAGTCTGGCATTTTGAGTAAGGTAAGGTTTGGCCCTATATAGTGCACCAAGTTTGATGTGAACTTTCTTAATTCTGAGTGATATGTGTTTATTGGATGTTAGGTTGTTGTCTATTGTGAGGCCAAGTAGTTTTGTTTGGTTAACTGGTTCTATTATAGTGCCGTTAGTGGACTAGATGGAGAGAAGAGGTGGTTTTGCTTTGGATTTCCTGTTAGAGAAGATCATTAATTTTGTTTTGTTTGGGTTTAGGATACGTTGAAGTTCATTTAGATAATTTTCAACATCTAGAAATTACTTTTGCAGTTTATCTTGGAGTTCTTGGGGTGTGGGAGCAGAGCAAATAAGAGTAGCATCACCAGCATATTGAATAAAGCAGATTTAGTGGCAGTGTTTAGACTAGTTGTGAATATAATAAAAATGAGAGGCCCAAGGATAGAACCCTGAGGAATACCAATGGAGACTGGGAAGAGTGTGGAGAGTTTATTATTCCATTTAGTTGCCTGTTGTTTATTAGTAAGGTAGATAAAGAACCAGTTAACATAATGATGTTTAAGGAACATATGTTCATGTTGCATACAACAAAACTAAGGAAACATTAAAAATGTACATTGTAACTACTCATTTCATAATGTTTCCTCTAATTAAGTATTTTTTTTTCTTTTCTCTTCATTTGTGTGGCATCTGGTACTGTACACTCTTTACTAGCAGTGATCCATAGTAATGAATGAAAATTACCTTCCTAAGGAAAAAAGTGAACATTTATGCAGTTTTCTGTAGTGTAAATAAGCCTCACAGTGGTATACCTATTTCAACACTCTGAATAGTATTAGGTGAATAAATATTTATTTTTATTTATTTATTTACATTTGTTTACCAGGAAACTCTGACTGGACACAGGTCCTTTTTCAGCGGAGGCCCAGGGAGAAAAGTTACACAAGTACAATTAAGTAAATATTACAATAGTAAATGAGTTTACTGTAAACAACATGACATGCAGAGTACATAGATCAATAGTCAGGAACAAAGCATACAATAAATACTGAGTAATAGACTATTGTTACTAACTGAGGAGACAAAGAAACCTAAGAGTTATGCTGATAAAGCATGTTTAGTGGCAGATAAAAATATACAAAAATATATAAACTGCACTGATTGGGTAGGAGTTTTGTTAGTCAGTTTTGGAGCAAGGACAGAGCTGATGCATTTTTAGGTGATACTTGAGAGTGGTTTTAAATAGACTGCTGTATCACATATCAGGTAACTATCTCTGTGACACAAGGTGTATGTGAAGTGACTTTAGAGAGATAAGACAGGTGATGCAAGGTTTGAATCCAATTTAAGCATATTTTTGTGAGTGGATTCAGAATAAATATTGATACTCAAGTTCTATAAGAAATGAACAGGCTAACGTCTGTGAAACATGATAAGTCTTACCTGTAGTCCATTTAAATGTATGGTACAAAGGGGTTGTTGTTAACTCACCTTTTCTCACCAGTGATAATATGTATTATGGATGTTGTGACATATGACATTTTGTAGAGTGTGCTAATACAAAAGCAGTAACATGAGTAATGTGGACATATGTGACATATATGCAGGGAAAATAATCCATAACTCACAAATTTTCATCATGACACTTATGCAATATATTGTAAATTATGATGTCATGAATTATCGTATGTACTGTGGCAAGAATGTCCTCATGTCATTCACTGTGAGTTCCCTTTCAGAGCAATAGACATTACATGAAATACTGATGATGTGTAATGTAAAATGCTACTAGTGGTGTTGAAAACAGATGAAAAAAGGATGACTGTTTCATGTTAATGTATAATTGCCTTATTCCTTGCAACATATATCCATTAAATGTGTTAATTTCCAATACAACGTACTTTCTAAAACATTTTTATAATGTCTTTTGTATTTTCATTCCTCTCAGCAGCACACAAACACAGTTCACTTGTTGTCTGAAACTCAACTATTCTCAGTATTGCTAACAGTAAATGAGCCGTTTTCTCTCCTTTTTCCCATTATTTAGCATTATCTATAATACTGATAAGGTGTACTACCAATTAAGTGTTGAAATGGCAAGGAGATGTGAGAAGGATGACTATGTCACTGTAATTGAGTTCTTGCTGTGGTTATTGCTATGTATACCATTTGATTGCTGTAACTTTTGTTTAATATTTTCCTATTTTTTTAATACATTCTGCAATTGTGCTCTACTCAGCAGCAAGCAAACACATTTCACTTCCTAAGGAAAAAAGTGAAAATTTTAATTAGGGCAGCCATCTGTACTGCAAACAAGTCTGGCATTGGTGCATGTATGTCAACAGTCTGGATAGTACTCGGTGAATAAATTCCACCTGTCAGGTAAATATCATTATGGTACAAAGTGTATGTGAAGTGATCTTAAAGAAAGAGGACGGCTAATGCAGGCATCAAATCCAGTTAACAGAATTACATTTGTCACAATATTTTGATAGGAATGTCAAAATAAATGCACGAGTATCACAACTAGGTTTATTGCAACATATGTATCATTACTGCTTGCTATAGAGGCACAATATAATATGTGTAAAGTATGCTAAACATGACAATGATAATTCATAATACAAAATGCATGTACATATGTATGATTTGCTCAATATTTTTGTTGTAATTATTTTGTTATCCAATATCATAAGTATGTATTTATGATAGTATATGTTGTGAATTATGTATGTAGCCTAACACAAAATGTCTTACTCAGGTTATGCAACTGCATGCATTTGAGATGTATTTACAAACACAAATGCTGCCTTTTACATAGAAATGTAGTCCCATGACTAAGTAAAGTCACAGATATAGGCATCTCCAAAGTATATTTATAGTCTTTTTACATTTCTGTACCTCGAGTTGCCAAATTGAAAAGTACGTTCTTCTGTGACACTGACAGTTATAGGCAAAGTTTGACATGTTATCCTTTTTTTTCTCATATGTTTGATTTCCATTTGATACTACTGAATCTTACCAGTAGTATCCAATGGAAATGATACTACTGAATATTACCAGAAGCCGCGGTGGTACAGCGGTAATGTTGTTGCCTCACAGCAAGAGGTTCTCCTGTTCGATTCATGGCTGGAGTGCCTTCTGTGTGGAGTCTGCATATCCTCCCTGCGGTCGATTGGCCTCCGAAAGACATACATGAATGGGCGTGCCTTCACTGAAGGTTGGGCGTTGGGCTGGCAACTCGGCACCATAAAAAATCTACTGCCAATCATTAGCGGACCAGAGTTCTGCTGTGGACACCCCTAACCGGGAAAAGCCGAAAAGACAAACAAAACAAACTTCTGAATCTTACCATTGTGTAAGTCCCAACAGGCTAATATGTCATAAGTCATACCACTGCGGCTCCAACCAACCAAGATCATAACAAACACCATAAAGCATTTCATTGTTTAGCATTGGAACATGTATCAATTGCTTTAGCCTCACACAAGGACAAATCTCACTACCATTTTTCATACCTTCTTGCTTTATGGTATAATCCATGAAAATATGTCTGCCAAGTCATTGCTGTGCTTGCCAAGTGTGCAAATGCAGTTGGCAAAGCTATGTCTTTTTGCACAAGCTATTACATGCAAGATATGAATTGGGCACCAATTCAGACCCATATTTCCAGCTTAACTGCTACAGGCATGGCTGGTGATGGAAGGGATTGTGTTCTATTTAGAGTACAAAGGTGGAGTGCTAAGGAGTCTAGGATTTTTGTGGGATTCCTCATGAAGTGTTACAGCCAGAGGCTGCTGCAGGGGAAATATACTGGGTCTCAGTATAAGGCTGAGGTTTGTAATAGCTTGGCCAAGGCTGTCTCCAGTGCAACTGGCATCCAATGCACTAGGGAACAATTTTGTCACCACTACAATGGCATGCAAAAGGACAAGGACATCTAATTCTTTTTTTTTTTGTCTCCCCAGCCCTTAAACCTTACATCTATACAAGGAATTGCAAATTCACCTAGAGAAAAAAAAATACTACTCTGACGCACAAGATAATCATAAAAAAATCTCAAGGAATTCTAGAGCTCAATTAAGACAATTTTTCAACCTGGTTCTCCTTTCTCAGCAAACCCCTGTCCATACTTAGCCCTTTAGAAGCAGCTACCAAATTTAACACTGTCTTCATTGACATCATAGCCTCTCTTACCTCCAGCTCTTCCCAAGCAATTAATGCACCTCAAAACTCTACTAGTCTTGAAATCCATGCCTTCAATCTCCAACCTGTCTCCACATCATATGTTAAACGGTCAATAAAGAAACTCAAACCCAGTTTTCCTTGTGCTGATGATCTCCCTGCTGAGTACCTAAATCTTGCTGCAAACTCCATAGCACACCCAATCTCAATTCTCATTAACAGATCTATTCAAGACTCCCATGTCCCTGCCCTGTGGAAAAAAAATCATTATTTCCTTCAATAAAGGAGGTAACTCCTCTGAAATCTCTAATGTTGGGCTAATTGCCATATTGTTCTCACTTTCTAAGATCCTGAAAAAGTGTTTTTATATAAGCAACTACTTCAGTATCTCTTGAAAACTGATCTCCTAAACCAAACACAGTTAGGGTTGCCACCCCTCCGTTTTTTTTCAGGACTATCCAGAAATCAAACTGATTCTCCGGTAGTCCAGAAAACACTGTACAAACTCCAGTATTCTGTTTCAAAAAGGAAACAGACTATCGGAGTTTGTAAATTGGCTGATTTACTATGCTTTTTTTACAGAAAAGCATAGTAGATCAACCGAAAGCAGGCAGCAGGAATGAACAAAGAGGGTGTTTCCCGCCGAGTGATGTCATCATGATGTCACAAAATGGGTGGAATGTGGGCGGGAGAGGGGTGGGCGGGGCTACTGGTGATGCGAGGGGTGTGGCTTTACTCCAGTTTTAACCATGAAGGAAGGTGGCAACCCTAAACACAACAAGGTTCCGACCAGGCTGTAGCACCACTACAGCTCTCCTCAACATTTCCAACACCATTAATAAGATGAGACACCAAGGAAAGTTTATCTCTAGTGTTTTTCTATATATCTTAAAAGCCTTTGTCACAGTGTCACATGAGAAACTTCTGACTTAAATGTCATCTCTGTGCCTTAACAAACCAACTCTTCTATGGTTCTCTAACTACCTATCTAAAAATTATCAAGCTGTCAAACTGGTGTTCTTCA